>NW_027185352.1:6051229-6353729 GCF_022577435.1 Embiotoca jacksoni | reverse complement strand
ATCTTTTGTGTTTCACGCGTGTTTATTATAAAATAAAACACCGTCGACCTTTAAATAATTGACTGTTTTCCCACCGAGTATGTAGGCGCCATGTTGGCCGACGCTTCCTGGATTGCGATTGAATTAAAAATCCGACAAATCCAGTTCATCCGTTACCGTCTGCACTGCTTTGTGGTGTGCGTGCGTGTGCGTGCGCGTGTGTGTGTGTGTAGTCTTTAAAGAACTTGTCTCGTCTTTCACACAAACAGCCAAACAAAACAAAATGACATGGATGGTTGACAGCACTCCTCCCGAGCTGTTTGAAGCTGCACGTTTGTCTCCCGGCACACGAACACTGCTGCACGATTCCTGTTATGAGCGCACTTTTCTTTTTTTTTTTGGTACAACATAAGAATAAAACCATTGAAGGCTACGTATCTTGAAAACCCCCTTTAAAGAAAACATCTAAGCAAACAGTTGAGACGTGCCTCGATACAACATTTCTGTTTCAACCGTTTCCTGAAAAACTTTCAACTTCAAAACTCAAAAATGAAGCAAAGTATTGATTCTTTTTCCTCAAATAATCGATTTATCGTTTGTCTATAAAATGTCAGAAAATACACACCAAAAAAAAAAATTGCCTGTGGCGATTTCCCGCAGCCGCAGTTTATGTCATCAGATTATTTATTAGTCCGACCGACATTTCCGGATATTTTCATCTTTCTTACTGTATAAAAAAAAAAAAAAACGAAAGTCTTGTCTAATGACTGGAGATAGGAATTCAAATCTGTACAGCAGGACGCCAGGAAATTGATCCTGTGACTCACAGGAGGGGTCCAGGGCCCCATGTTGACATCCGACCATCACTCACATCAAACTAAGATGAGCTGCAGAGTATTTGGCTGAATGACAGGAACGCATGATTGAGTTTTGAAAATAGCTGCAGGTTATTTGTTGATTGGTTAATAATTCTAGCTCCAAAAACAAAGTAACGAGAGGACAAAACACCGTAAGGAAATATCTAAACATTTGGGGATGTTGGGAAATACACAAAATCTTTTTTTGTGAAAGGAAAATACGGCTGTTGTGTGCTAAATACAAAGCTGCACATGGGAGATGGCGAGTTTAGCTTAGCATGAGGAAACGGGGGGGAAACGGCCAGCCCGGTTGGGTCCAAATGCCAGAAAACGCACCAGTGCTCATAAACTTCATACATTACGTCTCAAAAAGCGAAACATTAAAAATTAAATAAGTAGTTGTTTTGTGGGCAGTTGGCTGGGTGCAATAATTTAGGGAAATGCTGTTACCACATTGAAGCTACCAGGAAACCAAAAACAGCCTCCAGGAAGTCACAGAGACAAACAAGATAGAGCATGTTGATTAGTTTAGAGGTTTACATGTGTTGATACGTGCATTATTTTAACTGGTCGAACAAAACCAGCTGTTTCCCCTTGCTTAGAGTCTCTGTGCTAAGCTAAGCGAACTCGCTGCTGGCTTTAGCCTCGAAGACACAGATATGAGAGGTTGTAATTTTCTCGTCCAACTGTCGATTAGAAAAAAACCATTTCTTATTTAAATGAATAACTGAATTAATTAAATCAGCCCAGGGCTGGTTTTCAGTTTTTAAATGAAGCATCTCTGTTTTATTTTGAATAAGCATCATGCTATAAGAGTGAGATATCAAATACCAAATATAATTACATGTAAAATGTAGGTGTTTTTTTTTTTTACATTGTAACAAATGTTATTTACTTAAATGCACTATTGTTTATACTTATCTTTTTTTTTTTTTAAATTTATTTAATTCTATTTTGCTATAATATGTTTGTGTTTCATTATGTATATACACATCGTGTATTCATTGTGTGTATTTATTTTATCAGAACTTTAATGCATCTTGAGGCTCACAATGTCTTCAGAATGAATCAAAATCTACCTGGTCTGACGTCTTAGGTAGATATACGTTTTAATACCCTGCACAAAATCTGAGGTCTTCCTGTTGAAAAGTCTTTTTTGATGAATGGAAGGAAAAAAATGACAGTGCTTTACTGCCAGTGCAAGTACAAAGAAAACAGCATAAAATCCTGCTCGAAAGACAAAAGAAATGACAAAAGACGGCGCAAGAGATCTAAAAGCAAGTGAACAAGAGATATTTTAAGGAGAAATCGCAAAGGAAGAGAATTTATTCCTAAGAAACCTTCACTGGGTTAGTGTTTGCAGTGTGCTCCACTGATGTGTGGCTGAAAGGGTTAAAAATGGAGCCTGGTAGCATTCTTTGGTGTGAGGAGCAGGCTGCAACTCTCCCCGATCTAATCCACTTCCTCCCCAGGAAATGGAGAAGGCGGATTTCTGCCCACACTGCAATTTCCTCCCTCATTCTTTTTCTTTCTGTCTTTTTTTTTTTTTTTTTTTTCCACCCTCTCCTCCTCCTCCTCTTCCTCCTCCTCCTCCTCCTCCTCTGTCTCTCTTCCTTCACTCTCCCCCCCCCCCCCAGGACAAATCTCCCTCTGAGAGCGGGTTAATGGACGGCTTGTTTTCCAGCACGTGTGTTTAGATAGCGAGGAGGAGAAAGGCCGATCGGAGGTGTTTTGGACTGTGTGACAAAGCAGCAGATCTAAACTAAACACTAAAAAGAAAAGACACCACATTTTCCGGACCTGCAGATGCTTGAGAGTCGAGTGACTGCGTTTCACATCTGATTAAAATAAAGTGGGACTTCCACATGTCTGCGGATGTGACCTGACCCATCGGTTTGCTCGACAGGAAACTCGACGCGGACCTGTTGAGCGCTCTTCCTTTTTTTATGCAACAATACAAAAGAGGAAGTGGTCTGAGGAAGTGGGCTGAGGAAGTGAGTTTCCTGCACGTCTCATTCAGCCCCCGCCTGTGCAGCCGCCCCGGCCCGACGCCCCACTGAAAGCCCTGAATTTCACACTTCAGACGCTCCAAAAAAAACAACAACAACAAAAAAATAACTGCTTAAATATTGACAGGCGCATGGACGAAGCAGCTCACGGTTAATCTTTGAACCGTGAGCGTATATATTGGCACCGCTCCAGCCCCGCCTCCTCTGTGATTGGGTAAGCGATGAGTGAGCCGATGCAACTGAACCTAAGTCCCACAGAGCTGCGAGTGTCACCGCGTTGCTCCATCTTGTTCTCCCAAACATTTTTCCCTTGCTGACTCACCTGCAGACTTCTCCTCACCCTCCTCTCTGTCTTCAGTTACCTCGACGGAGGGCAGGTCGTGTCGAACGCTGATCACGTACACTTCATCTAAGGCCTGCGCTTGCCTGTCATTGGTCGAGAAGCTGCCCATGTTGCATTTCTACTGTTCGGTGTGTTTGGATTTGAAGCAGCTAATTAATAAGACAATAAAAGAAACGTATATATATTTATAAAATGGAGAAAAGTCACATGATTTCCAACTGTTGACTGACTCATCAAAAACAAGTCTGAATGCAGCGCCTGCAGTTTCCTCTCTTCTCTGAGGCGACAAAACAAACACACCTGAAACTAAAGACCCTCTGTGGAGTTTTCTCGTTAAAAACTGAATTTACATAATTCCAGTTTTATTTTTGTGCCGTCCTTCCTCGTTAAACAGTTGCAAATCAAATCTATTTGAATCCATGTGCTTGCGAACACTCTTCTTCCTCTTCTTATTCCCTGACTTTGTCGGAGCATTAACGTTCGATCAACAGAGAGGGCAAGAATGGGAATTGCGTCATGCGTGTACCCGCACGTCTTCATGGACAATAAAAACAAAACAGGGTCCCACAACGTAAAACAATCCTTCATAGTGCTACAAGTGGTCAACGACTCCTCTGGGGACCTTGAATGTGGACCATTTTAAGACTCATACTCAGACTCGATCGATGTTCATGACAACGATTTTCTCTCCGTGTCATCAGTAACTTTTGCAGGGTACTGCTAGAAGCCACCACAAGATACTGGTAATACCAGACCAAAGAGGGCGGGATCAACAAAACTCCTGGACTACTATTCATTCATATTCAGACAAGTATGTTTGTTTGTTTGTTTTTTTGTCCTTTCTAAAATTCTTTTGCTTTGCTTTAAGAATCGTTACTTTAGTAAGTGAGCTCCAACAACCTGATGACCTTCTCGGGGTTATTCCCTCCTACTGTTTTCCAGCCTCCGGCTCGGGAAGGTGTCTGTTCATACCTCTGACTGGCTCGGGTGCTATTGAGGAGGGGAACGGTAGCCAATGAGTTTGTGATCTATTTAAATCATTGAAAGAAAAAAAAAAAGAAAGAAAAAATCGGAGATGTCGGAAACAGTTGAGACCTAATTTTGTAACATTTCACTGCCTCTATTTTTCCAATCATTCAATTACACTAGGAAATGAAATTAAAATTCCTTTTTGTCCTACCAACTGAGATAGGCCAACCTTATTGTACTTTTTAGGGGGAGTTAAAGTCAGTTTGTAGAATTATTCTATCAGGCATTGTTTTAGGTAACAGAGTATGTTACTTATTCATCAATAAGGCTGTTGTTACACTTCAAGTATGTACACAATTACTTCTAAAAGTTCAGATTTGAAGAGTTTTGTATATATTTAGCCCATCAGTCCACTAGAGGACACCGTGTCGGGGTCACCTGAGCCGGGCTGAAGAAGGAGGTCACGTGACAAAGTTCAAAAAATGATCAAGTTTGAGTAGAAAGTTTAGAAACCAGGACTTTCCCCCCGGAGAGCAGGGTTCAAGTCCATATGGACTTCTTTTAAGTAGCGTAAATAAGTTACTAAAGTAATGTACATTAAGTAACTCAACCAACATAATGTTACAGAACATTACTCTTTTAAACCTAACTGCGTTTTTTTTTCTTTCTTTTCCTAAACTTGGTGCCTAAACCTCCGGCACCCTACTGTTCACGCCTAGCAGACGTAAAATGTTACACGATAACCTGTAGGCGAAGGAACATCTCCCTTTCATATCCAGCAACAGTCTACCGCCATTTCGGGGCTCCACTTTCCTGTGAACCACTATTGCGTGTCAGTGTGAGGACACAGGAACAGACACTACGGGGCATTTAGCAATTCTGGAAACCTATTTGGATTCAGCACGAAAAGGACAAAGTCTCTGTTAACCAGTGTCATTTATATTCATGCTGAAAGCAGCGACAGACTTATGGTGTCGGTTCATTCAGAGATGTTCAAGTACGCCTCGAATTCACGTCATGTGAAGGTAACATCGTATCTACTGGATTAAAAATCACATTAAAACATGATCCTCGAAGAAGAAACATGCCGAAACGGATGAATATAAACATCTTCATTTTGCTGTATTTTTTGGTCTTCCACTTACGATGAGCTGCATCGGTGTTACTTAACTTGCAGGTGTCACACCTTCTTCTTCTTCTTCTTCTAGTTCCCGCCCCTCTGCGTTCTCTGCTCCGTGTTATCTCTACCTGACTGCTGTGTAACTCTTATTTATTCCAGTGCAGTCGGTCTGTCAGCTCTGGTCCAGTGGAGGCGATGTCCACAAGTCTGACTCCAGATCTGGTTCAACGCCTCCTCAGCTCGAAGGTACAGTGTGACTGGGCCGGCACTCATGCACTGCTAACGGGTGTGTGTGTGTGTTGTGTGTGTGTGTGTGTGTGTGTGTGTGTGTGTGTGTGTGTGTGTGTGTGTGTGTCTTGATTGGATGTGATGGGTTTTAACTGTTAAAGTCGTCCTCCACATCCTTTTTTGTTGCTCATCTTCCAACTTTGATAGCACTGCATCCGTTTGCTGTTGTAAACTCTGTGATATCACCGCCTGCGCAACCTCAAACTGTGTCAGCAGGAGCACCTGAAGATGTCACCGCCGCGCCCGCACCGCTTGATCGACAGGCGAGTGCCGAGACAAATAAAACTCTTCATTTCCCCGATCAACGTTTAGGCCGAGCAGAAACATTCACAGAGCGAGATGCTTAAAAAAAACACACAAAAAAACGCTGATACAAATCAATCTTATCGTGTTCAAACAAGCGACTGATCGATGTGTGGAGGAGTCACTGGTCATCTGTGTGTGTGTGTGTGTGTGTGTGTGAGAGAGAGAGAGAGAGTGAGAGAGTGAGAGAGAGTGCGTGTGACTCACGCAGGTGCGCAGGCAGCCTGGCAGGCTCGTCCTCCATTCGGCTGGCTGGCCTCGCGGCGGGAGCATGGACGGGGGAGGAAGTGGAGTTTGGCAGCGGGTTCGCGGAAGGACTGAAAGAGCTCCTCTCCTGCTATGAATAGACACAGAGACACAAAGCTTGGCTCACAAAGCTCCACGATGCACCGGCCCTGAACCCAAACAGCCCGCACGCCGACTCGCCTCACCTCGCCGTGCACCCACGGCGTCGGCCGCCCTTCGGTTACGCGGAGAGGTACGCGCCTCTAATAAACCGACGCGTGGGCCGAGTCACCTTCTGGAGACCCGAATACGCAGAACGCCGCGCGCGCGCCTCAGCACACGCGTCGCCGCGCAGCGCAGGAAAGTCCTGAACTAAGCAACGCACCGGCGGGCAACATGTTAAAAGTGACGGCAGATCTGAAATCACAAAATCAGCCATTTATTCTGTTAAATGTCAGAACATTATATAAAAAAAAAAATTTTTTTTATAAAATGTTGCCACAATTTCACAGATCGGTCGAAAAACCTTTGAGTATTAAATTCAGCATGACATTAAACAGATTTGAGAAGCTGGAACCGGAAAATATTTGTTGTTCCTACAGATGACTAAAACATTTCATCTCCAATCAAGTTATCGGCTAAATTTGTCAGCAGTCTACATGCAAGTCTGAAACGACTTTCTTTCGCTGATATGCGTCTCCTTTAAACGTTTCACTGGATCAGTTCACGTCTGAGATGAACGGGGAACGAGGATCGTCGCCAGCTTCCCGCCGCCTGATATTTTATCCATAAGTACCCCAGAAGAAATTGAACCTACAAGATGACATCAACACACCAAAGGGTTCTTTTTTTTTGTTTTTCATTTTTACTTGAAAAGTCAAAATGTAAACATTATTTTCTGCTGCTTATTTTTGCTGATCGACACGAAGGTAAATTGACTAATCGGGAGCTGAAAGAATTAAGTCGTGAAATCAGCCGTTTGGTTCATTTACAAGTTATTTTTCCGAGGCAAATACACCGAATATTTGATGGTTACAAACACCAGACACTTGATTTTTTTCTCTTCCAGTATGTTGAAGTCTGGGATCTCTGGGTTTGCGAGAAAGAAGAGCAACCTGAAGATGTCACTCTCACCGCTTTTTCACCTTTTCTGATGTTTTAAATCACTCAATAATTAACTGATACATTTAGAACAATAACAAGCAGACAAGTTGATAATTAAAAAAGTAACTGTTAGGTGCAGCCCCAGACTGAAGAGATAGGGATGCAAATATTTGTTTCATCTTTTTTCCTTCAGATGTTTTTCAGGCTGAAAAAGCTTTGAAGTTATAATAAAAGATAAGTTTAGTTTTTCTTTAAAAGAAAAAAAAAAAAAAAAAAAAAAGGAAGATCAATGCATTGTCCTTTTTTATCAGGGCGGGAATTTTAATGATCAATCAGATGCGATTTAATTCACTGTTTAACTGCAATCGCGTGTTTCTGGAATCTGTCATAATGCTGTTGTTCGCTTCAGGAAGGAAAATTCCACTTGTAAATGAAATAAATCTTTTTTTATTTTTTTTATTTTATTAAAATGTATCAGTGTTATGCGAAAGGTCACGTGACCAGATGAGTTTTCACCTCCGGAAGAACACGTCTTCCTCGCACTTCCACCGAAAGTAAATAAAACACTTTAATCACTGACAGAGTATAAAACATAATAAAGTCTAATGTAACTTTACTTCAAATCTTTTTAAAAAAAAACAGTGTGAAGTGTGTGTGTGCTGAGGAGGTCCAAGTGTTCACGCGAAGAATAACAAAAAAAAAAACCAAAGACTTCATCTTGTTAAAACTGAGGATTTCTCTGCTTATATCTGCAGCGTTTAGACTGACGCTCAGACAAACCCTGCAGTATAAATATGTCACTGTGGCCTCCTGGATCCTGGAACCGTCTGTTTTAAACAAATGAGCTCCTCCATGATGGAAACAGACGCTCGGAGATTTAAGACTCCGCGACCGTCCGGCGCAGGAACTGCCTTTCACTTCAGGTATGAGCTTTTCCAGTTTGCGGTCGTTCTCTGTTCACTTCCTTTCCTGCAAACGAAAGCGGAGCGTGAAGCCTCCGAAGCTTCTTGAGGAAATGAAGCTCGGTGTTTTTTGGGTTTTTTTTTTTTTTTTTTTTTGTCCCTCCGGTTTCAAGCCCCGCTGTCACCGCCAACCCGGCCGCTCGCAGACCTGCACACCAACTGCATGTAGCAGGAATTTCCTGTGGAAGCCCAGCAATAATGTCTCAGCTGTCTATTTCCTCCTCTCAGAGCTGACGGCTTCTCTCCCTTGTCCTCTCTGGCCGCTGCGTCTTCACTCGACGGGGTCGCCGTTTGTGCAAAGGCGACAGTTTGGACGAAGCTTGTGATGAAGACGAACGCTGGAAAAGGGAAAGTGATTTTTGACAGAACTGGGCTGCGGGATGAAGGTTTCTCTCTCTGTCTCTATCTCTGTCTTTCTGTCTCTTTCTGTCTTTCCCTCTGTCTCCCTGTCTCCCTGTCTCTGTCTCACTGCTCTCGGCGGCTGCGATGAGGAAACTTCTCCGAGTGAAGTGCTGATCCTTCCACAGCAATCGTGCACTGACATCAGACTCGGTAATGAGCCGACATCCCCCATTAAACAAAACACCATATTTCACTTTCAGTCGCTGAGCAGCTTGAGTTGCTTTCAGCTGTTTCAAGCTGACTCAGACACCCTGAATATCATTATAAGGCCTGATTAGGGCTGAAACTATCCATCAACCTGCTTTTTGCTTGATAAAAAAAAAGGACAAACTGACACGTTTAAATGTCTTGTTTTTGTCTGACCAACAGTCCAGAAACAGGAGAGGATAAGTGAGATGGTGTGAGGATAAATCTTCACACTGTGTGAATATTGCTTGTGTTTTGTTGGACGAATGCAAAATAATCGAATATGAGAATTGTTGCTAATCAACTAAAACGAATTATAGCACTTAGAGGAAGTGTGCGCTGATCAATACTGACTCCAGCTGTTTCCCTTTCTTTGTCCCTTGGACTGCCACTATGGATTGTTTTCATTACTGATTAATGAATTGATCCCTCAGATTACGACATGTTAAACATGGAGAGCACAAAGTGTCTCCAAAGTGTTTACAGTCTCACCAACAGCCACCAGAACCAAAAGATTCACCTATTAATTACATTGTTTTTTGTTTATGATTAATTATTAGTCTGTAAAATGTTGCAAATTCACTATTTACTCCAAGAAGATGTCTTGAAATGTCTTATTTTGAAGTTAAAACAAAGCAAGGAGCTGACTGTCACAAACAATCAATCACCGGATTTCATTTTTCTATCAATCGACTAATCGATTCAGTTCAATAACAAGACAGGTGGAGCATTTTTTTTTTCCAGCTGTTGTAGCACTAGGTTCCGCCACAGTGAGTGTGTCGGTGTGCAGCAGCATATATCCCAATATATGATCCCCTACGGAGTGAGTTCAGCGGCTCCATTGTTCTGTTAAAAGCCGTATTTGTGTACGTTCACGTGGAGGCTTCACCACGCTCGTCACGCTTTTGGTCACTTTTTTTTTTTTTTTTTTTTCCGAAGAGGGCTTGAATCAAAGAGCCACACACAGTCACGACTTGTTCTTCCCGTCATCGGCAGGAGTGGAGGCGAACTCGAAGCGTGGAGCCGTGAGCAACAGATGACGAGCAAAACAAACGCGCCTCCGCTTGAATGGCGCTCCGGTGCCGCTGCGCGTCCTGCACGAGCCGCTCCGCAAACCCCGCGGAGCGACACATTGACGGGCCACGCCGGGACCGGGACCGGGACCGGGCTTCGACACCGGAATGTGGTCGGGGTAACAAAAAGTGTGTTCACAAAAAAAAAAAAAAAAAAAAAAAAGAGAAGAGGAGAAAGTAGTTACCTTTGTCGCAGCGGAGGAGGATTCAGACATGATCTCCCGTCAACTTCTCTCCGTCCACTTTTCCGTTGTGCTCGGCTCTTTCTCTCCTTTCCTTCCCGACACAAACCCGCACAGCTGCGGCACGAGAAGCGCCAGTCCGACTGCTCGGCGTCTTATTGTGGGACAAGTTGTTTCTTTTCATGAAGCCCGCTTCTTTTCCTCTGGTTTGTCTTTTTTTTTTTTTTTTTTCCTTCTTCCCTGTCCGCTCGTGCTCTTTATCTGCTGGCCGCGTCCATCGCGCGCCTGTCGGTGTGAAAACTTCTTTTGTCTGCGTGTGTTTTCCTTCACATGTCGGCAGCGCGCTGGTTAATAATCCCTTCCTGGAAGAGCGACACTGAAAGAGAGAGAGAGACGCACGCACGCACGCACACGCACACACACACACACACACACACACACACTCTCTCTCTCTCTCTCTCTCTCATTGATCTGGATGTGTGTAAAACGGCGAAATGACGTGAATTCCCAGCACTGAGCCTTGCCCCCTTTTAAAGGGAAACCCGAAGCAGGAAATCGCAGCAGCGGCTCTCGTTGCAGACACAACTTACACGTACAGACGGCTTTTCTGTTTATTTATTTTTAAATCAGAGCTTCATGCAAATGTGGTTACACGATAGACAAAAAGCAGCATACTTTAATTAGACAGCCTGCAGTGCAAAACGCGACGGTGTAGAAGAAATATCCTCCTATATAGGCTAATGTGTGTAGGGACTCCATATGAATTAACATGTTATGTAACTGGATTAAGGATCGTTGTAAAGTCCCTCTCTATTATTAGCCTGTGAGGCCTATCATACAAAAGGCGTGTAGGAATACTGCAAGAGAAAAAAATAAGATCACTTAAAACAAAAAGGATCCGTCTTTCAAGGTATTTGTTGTGAACCAGGACTGTGTGATATGGAGAAGAAGAAAAAATCTAACATTGTAAATGTTTATGACCAAATATCTCGATATTGCCACAGTATTGTAGGGATTACTGTTGCACCCATAACATTAAAACCATTCAACAGCCCAGCAGGAACTGCTGCCTTCATACGGAGTATAACATGAAGTGATTATTAATCTGACTGAGAGGTGTTGATTATTTGAATGATCATCTCTGTAGCTGTCTCTAATATTTTCTCCCTCCCATGTAAGTGAGCTGGGTTGACAAAATATTAGGAACACCTCAGTGTAGTTCAACAGCACTGCAGATTAAAACCCGTATTACAAAGAGAGGGTTTATTTTTTTTAGCTGTTTCATACTTAATGCTTTAATGGTTTTAAGGTTGTAGCTGATCGGTGTATTTGCACAATGAGATTTTTGATCATTAATCACGAGTAATGTGAATATAATGACTAAGTGGGTCAAGGCAAATAATATAACGGTGAGAAATTACATCACTTTACTGTAATAAATGCGGCCTTTAAAACCAGGTTAAAACAACAATTATCCCACATCCCGATATTCAGAGTCAAAGATGACATTGTCTCAAATTGTGATATTAATGTAATATTCATATATTGTCATGTGACTAGAGATCATTACACCACACTACATTGAACAATTTTTTTCAGCTTTTATATATATATATAGGCAATTAGGTATAATGTGGTTGTCAAAGTGAGGTCTGTGAACCTTATGGGGTCCTTCAGCTGGGTCCAGTTTTCTACAAGGGTGAAAAATGTAAAGATGGCTGTAACATTTACACTTTTACTGATTAAGGAATGCAGTCGTATCTGAATGACTATACGCTGGGAGAAATAATAAATTATTTTTATATTAACAGTGAATGAAATGACTGTGTGTATGTGCTCACACTGACCGACCCGCAGGTCAATGTCGTCACTTTGCAGTTCTCCTCGTTTCAGCTTCTTTTAGCCATTTATTTTGATTTTTACAGCTGGTAACGTTCCTGTTTTGGTTCACAGTCATCGCTGTCATTGTGAAAACACTGTAAGCTACCTGCCAAACAGCAAACAGCACAGGTTAAGTTCGCAGCTTGCTGGTTAGCACAGTAGAGCTTTTAGCAGCTAAAGACAGGCCAAATATCTACCTCATAGTTAGTGGAGACCAAAACAGACCTAAAAAAGGAGGAAATGCTGGATTTATATTGTATTTACAGATTATTGAGTCTGAATTTATATCAGTCAATTTGATGGGATGTTAACGTGTCAGTTTGTTGTATTTACAGCTTGTTCTGCTGCCCCCAAATGGGCATCACGTTTTAAACAGACTTCTCAGCTGCACAATTAGCCCTTTGGACAAATGAATTCCCACTGAAACAACTATATGCAAGCAGCGTGATAGAAAGTGTGGCTCTAAGCATCTTATATACTGCTTGACCGAAATAATAACCCCATACATTTGTACTTAACTTGGATTTTGTGATCCTGCAGGTCCGGTTTGTCTGTGAATGTGGATTTCTTTTTTTACGCCACAAAACCGAAAAAACATGAATGTTGTTCTTTGACGGCAATGAAATCTAAAGCTTCTGAGTTTCTGGTGGCAGCAGATGGTGGAAGTAGTGACAAACAAACACTTGGGCGATTTGGTAAAGAAATTGTAATTCATATGTGGGAATAAAACTATAAATGTATTGGATTTAATGTTTCCACTCAAACACGAGGAGCTGTGGGCAGGACCCCTTCTGTTCCAGTTTTCTAGCAGGTGGGTCTGATAGATGAAGATTACAGTAATCGGATTTTTAAAAAGTGGTGAGTGTAATCTCACACACCCACTGTAAAAACACAGTGATCAGATTACAGACACGTACAGGGAGGTGTGCATGCAGAGAGCTTTCAGATGAATGAATAAGAATAATTATTGTGTCATTTGAAGTTTATAATCATTACCAGTTAATATGACCACAAATGATTTTTGCTGTTATTTCTATTTCATTTTATCTGTAATATTTTAGTGTTTTATTAATTGTCACTATTTGTAGAAAACGTCTGCTATCAAATTATACTTTGACTCTATAGATATATTTTCCTGTCATGTATTGTGTTGTACGTTTCAGGTGTAGCAGAAACCTCTCCCGTCATATGAATCGAGGCCTGCGTGAAGTCATACAACACGGTGACGCCCCCAAGCGGAGAAGAGCAGCGTTGCAGCATTAAACCGGTTAAAAATAGTTAAGTTTCGGTTTCCAAACATCAGAAATGAAACTGAACCGTTCCTCCTCCCATGATCTCAACAAGCCCTTCGTCAGCCGCTGTATCGCCTCGCAACTGGACGGAAGGAGGAACAGCCTGGAAAACAATGGACTCCGAAATCTTAAAGTTCATCTGCGCCAATCATGGAGCCGTCGATACCATTGAATTGATGTGTAATCTCTTCCCAGGCGATACCGGGAACGTGTCGGAGGTCATTTCTGACCAAGAAAGGTTTGTGTCGTGTTTTCCAAACGGACAGCCGAAGGTGGTGGCCCGGATCAAGCTGAGGCTGTGCCGGCACAAAGACTGCGAGGGAACATGCAGAGGGCTACACCTGTGCAAAAACTACCTGTTCAGTGGATCCTGTCACTACAGGTAAATAAATACGCTGGTTTATAGTAAAGTGAATTATGCAACTGGCCCGCCAGCCTGAGGCCGAAGTTTGACAGGTCCTACAGAAATATGTTCCAATTGACATTTATTGTTGCAATTTTAATTATTATCCCTTTCTAATTTGTTTACAAAGTACCGTAACCGTAACAGTTTGTTATTTGAATAGACTGTAGTATCCGATTTAAAGGCCTTGGCACACACGGTGCGTTCAAGCACTGTTGGGAATGTCGGACGTGTCACTGGCGCTTCCGTCATAAAAACTAACCCGGATGAAATATGGACTCTCTATCTTCACGGGTTAATTTAACAACAGCCGAAGTCTGGTTTCCCTGTATGTGGCTTCAGAGTGAGAATAAAACTGTTGTAAGGAGGAACATGCTCTGGTTTATATTGAGTGGAGAGTTAGCTGCCGCTTAGCTTAGCACAAACACTAATAACATTATTTTATATGATATTTGTGCTGTTACAAATGTATTCATACATACATGTTGTTTATATCAGGCTACATTCATACAAACATGAAAGTGTAATTTAGCTCCTACTGCCCTTACTATAGGCAGGAAAGCATTTAAACACCCCCCCTCCCCCCAACTCCAAACAATTACTTAAAGCTGGACATTTATCACGTTTTTGATATAAATACTGTATTCTGTCTTTTACAATCATTTGCGTCACCGATTTCTGTTTTAAAACAGTGGCACTATGTAAGAACTGATTTTTGTACAAGTAAACCTTTGTATTTATTTTACAAAGTGTCCTTTAAACTAATCTGAAATGGACTATATCAATATTTGTATTTGCGTATGACCAATCAAAGTCCCGACTGAGCTCTGTGGATTGTTGTTGTGTTTTTTTAACAGGGGGAACTGCTGCTTCTGTCATGACCTGAACTCTGACTACAATCAAAGCAGACTGAGAGAGCACAATCTGGAGAGTCTGAGCCGGGCCGAGCTGTGCACGCTGCTGCTGCAGAGCGACTTCTCACTGCTGCCTGCTGTAAGTCTGGCAAAGTAGTCGGGTAGTTTTCATTTGACTTCTTTTGTTACCACTTTTGCATTTATTGAGGATGTAAACAACAAAAATAAAGCCACATTTGCTACAATCACTCATCTATACACCTACATTTTGTATGATTGTTCTTCCGATATTTGTAATTGACCATACCTGCACGACCCTCAACCTTCATCATCATACACGGGTCTGTGTGTTTAGAATTTTGGTCTTACGTTACCCAGGTTGCCAGATCGTCTTTGAAACACGGCATACACTCGCAATCCGCACACCACATGTAATTTCAATCTAAATGTCATTACAACATGGCAATCCACAACCCGGTCCAAATGCAGCTTCTCTCTGTGCAGGCAGTTTGCACAAACAGAGACGATGTGAGAAAGATGTCCTGTCAATTCTAACTTTCTCTCTGACAGATCGTTTGTCTGACTGCTGGTTAACGTGTTGTCTTAATGGGCTGTGTTTTAGTCATCACAAACAGAAAAATATGTAAAAGAGAACAGCTTTATTGGGAATTTGGCTGCATAATGCAGAACCCGTGAGCCCCCACCGCCCCGAAAAAAAAAATCTTCCGAAATTGAAATATTGGCAGGTGTGTTCATCTACTAGCACCTAACTTTCTGACTGTGAAATATGTTTTGGCAGTAAAATATCTGCGAAAAGAAAAGGAATGAAAAAAATGTAATTACTTTAGAGCTGTTTTAGATCTTACTATTAAAACCTTTACTCCAAAGTTGGCTATTATGAGCACTTTCAGTTTATTAAATACAGGTCCTACCAGATCAGACAAACAACATAGGTGTGTCTTCTCATTTGGCACATTTTCTATCACGTGTTTCAATCAATGCACACTGATGTCAAGTTTGGTCTGTCGTTCTCCCTCACTACACATTACTGGTTTGACTAACGAACATCTCAACATGTCGGGTTTTTTTTCCCCTTCCTCCCTCTTCCAGATATGCAATGATTACAACAACGGTGACGGAGAGTTCGGTCGGTGTAAGGAGGGTCACGATTGTGAGAGACTCCACATTTGTGAAAAGGTCGTGGTCTGCGACTGCAGCTGCTTCCGGAACCACAACTTCACTGCTCCACAGCTCTTAAGAAACCTGCGAAAGAAAGCCATTCCCAACCACCTCTTTCACACCTTGAGGTTTATTTACGCCAACAGACAGGCTTTGAGGGTCGCCGGCATCGGGGACGACCGGGCCCACCGGGGAAACCGGGGCAACCGGGGTGGCCGGGGCGGCCGGGGCAACCGGGGCAACCGGGGCGGCCGAGGCGGCCGGGGCGGCCGGGGCAACCACCACCACGAGTACTACAACTCCTCCACCGGTGAAGGAGAGCAGTGCAACAGAGGGAGAGGAAGAGGTGGTTACCGGGGCAACAGAGGCAACAGCGGAACCACAGAGGAGGCACACGGCCTTATGCCAGAGCAACGAGCCTCTTCCCTCAGTGACTTCCTCGCCAACATCGACAACTTGGATCTGTACAGCAGCGGCGGACCGAACGCGGGCGACGATTGGCAGCAGCAACTGAACTCTTCCAACAGCGACGTCTCCACTGCTGCCAACGACACCGACGCGAGCAGCGAGAGCGGTGACGTCAGGAAACGGGTACGGCATCGGAATAGGAATAAATCTTCAGAGGCCGTCAGAGGGAGAAGCGGCTCCAGGGGAAATCGAGACAACTACCAACACCGAGAAAGAACCCGCTCCCCCAGTGACATTTTTGCTGCTGTCAATGGTGCAACCGGTGACGACGGGTCATACAGGAGACAAAGACCTGTCAGAGGTAGATCACAGCAGCACTGACAGCTTTCATGGGAGGATCAAATATAACCGTTGTCTCTTAAAAACTACAAAATGTGAACAAAAACTGTTCTCTTCTTCTGTTCCTTTTAGATAAAAACGAGATATGCATGTACTTCATCAAAGGATATTGTAAACACGAGGGTGAGTAATTAGTCACATATCTTTGTTCAAGACAGCAGTCAGGAAACATTTTGTGTGATCAGGTGTCATTGTTATTATTTCTTCCATGTGTTCTCAGAAAAATGTTTTAGAGCTCACGACAAGATGCCGTACAGGTGGCAGGTCCAGGAGGGGGACCAGTGGACCGCCCTGCCTGGTAACGAGACAATTGAGAAGGACTACTGTGACCCCAGCAACACCTACAGGTGACACCAGGCGGGATTGTAATTCTGTGAAGAGTTTGTTCCTCAACCCAACCAGCTCCAGGTTTTTGCTTTAACATAACTAATCTTAATCTGAGACCTACATTTAAAGCTTCTGCTTTGGTCGATTACAGCACTTCTGCTCACGTATAAGGAGTTAGTGTTGTATTCCTCGAATGCTGCTCACAAGAGGAAGAGTCATCAGCAGTGAGCCACTACAGCCCGAAATACCTGGAAACACTGGATCCTGTCATAGACCGGATAATAAAATGGACATGTAGTATTCAGGTCTGAGGACTGAAGCTAATACGGAAACAACTTAAAGTTCAATACCACCGAGTGCCACTGCGGGCGGGCTCACCTCTAATAACGACCCAGTTAGATTGAATTCAGGAGCATTTTGTTATGTTTCCATCCAGAACTGGTTTGTAGGTCAGCACATAAACCAGAGAGGTTTGAAATATTCATCTGGTGTTTCAGCCATCTGATGTTTTGGTAGAACCCAACAGATGACTTGCTTCTTACATGACATGAGATTGAATTGTGTGTTTCTCTTTTTGGGCTCTTCAGTAGCGGCAGCCTTCGCGTGCATTTCGACACGATGACCAGCGGGCCGAACAAAGTGCGACGACTCTCCACCCTGAACTCTTTGATTCAGCCGAACTACATCCAAACCACCGAGTGGGTCTGGTACTGGGAGGATGAGTCTGGAAAGTGGAACATGTACGCTTCAGATGTGAGTAACTTCAGACATGATTGTACTCGTGTTTATTTTGTATATTGGACATGAGACAACGCCAGGAATCTTCACTGAATATGTCACTTTAGAGCACAACTCAAAATGCACAGTTCACTCTACATTCACATTCAAAATATTATCAATTGGAGACAGAGCAGCAAAACAAAACACCCGTAACTAATGTGGGAAATTAAACAAATATTTGAGGGGCAACTTTTGCCTCCACTTTCTAAAAAATTAGGGTGTTTCCAAAATCTTTGTGCGCCGTTTATATTTATCTAACGTCATTTTCCAGTCACATATTTTGCACTTTGTTTAAAGAAAACTGCTTGTGACATGTCACGTGACTTTGACCAACAAAGGAAATTTTAGCCAACTACATAGAAGATATCAAGATGTATATTGTGAATCGGCGTTCACCCTAAAAGTCTAAAAATATTGCATCACGCAGTCCGAGTCAGCGTTCTCTAATAAAAAAAAAATTATTTATGAGGAATTGATGTCTTAACTCTGCAGCTGAACTCCACAAAGCATGTTTGCTGTTACAGAAGCTAATCAAGGCATTTTTTTTACTGACCTTTGTGACACGATCAAAGTTTCAAGTCTTTGATCCCAGCAACGCCTGTCACAAAACTCGTGTAACAGTAAAATAATTCCTAACACTGTAGATAGCAGCGTGAATTCACGAACAGTGGACCAGCCTGAAAAAAATGGCAGCAGCAGACTTTCATTGAAAATATGCACACTGACAGCATGTCTCAGCAAGCAAGGCTGGTGGAGCTGATTCGGTCTAAAAATGGCCGCTGTACCTCCGATTCAGTGACATTTAGGAGGCTTATGAACACTTTGAAATCTCACCCTGCTCCGATGACAACTGTTTTTAAATTCTAATACATGTTGCTCATGATAAGAGGGAAGGGAGGCTGTCAGATATTTACTCTGACGGGAAATTAACAATGTGATATTGGTCTTCTGATGCCATGCTCCACTGTGTCAGCAGCAGTAATTACGGAGCAGTCGCCGATTCTGCTTTTAATTTAAAGGGACAGAAGTTTTAAAACACTCGCATCACACCATGACTGAACTTCCCACTTCATTCTTCCCACTCACGGTCTACTGAACCTGCGCTGAACTGACGACTGCATGTTTACATAACACTCCTTTATATTCTGTTTTATGTTTTTTAGTTTCTTTTTCGCCGCTGTACTGTGTTGCTTAAGCTGCTAGGCATACAGCTCATCATTAAAGTTTAAATCTGATCTTTCATGGGTGTATGTCCACACACACACACAAATCTAAAGAGACAGCGAGGCCGCCACGCAGCCTTTGCACGCAGCTCGGGCATCTCTGAGAAAAGATTACCTGCTGTGGTGATTTTATCCAGATCGCACAAATCTGAGTTTGTCACGCTTGTATTGGACTGTTGATTTTTCTTTTTTTTTAAGTTGAAAGGCTTCACTCTTTAACTTTAAAAGCTGAACCCTCCTTAACAGTTTATCTTTTGTCCCCAAGGTTTACACTTTCAGATCGTTGAAGTTACAGATTTCAGACTTTCAGAGCAGCATGTGAGCACAGAGGCAGTGCTTGAAGTGGAAGAAGTAATCCCCTTATTCAAGTGTTGATGTGTATATCCTTATCAGAAGTATTACTCTGAATTTCTGCAGTACATAAAAGATACTAAGAGATATTTCTGAAGTTCACAACATAAATGTATTTAATCAAGGGGACAATCATTTCAATTATTAGAGTAAAAAATGGGGTCAAAACCTAGTATGTGGCTGTAGTGTATAAAACACTAGAGGGCTTTTGATTTGACATTACAGCTTTTAATTTGAAACGGATACAGGAAGTTACATCATTTGACCGGTAATAGTGACTTCAGCCATTTTCCCATGTGAACTCATAAGAAACAATAGACAATTAGAATGTATAATGTGACTGGATATTTGATGGTAGTATAACTTTAGTAGATTTAAAGCTTCTGTTGCCAATCATTTTTTTGCATATCAACTAGCCGGCTTGAGGATGCTCATTGGTCGTCCGACACTGTAGATTTGATGTGAGGCTAAAAATACATTTACTTGTCTTGTGTTGCAGATTGGTGCACACAGCCCGGCCGACATGAACAGTGCAAAGCTGGAGCAAAAGTTTCTGGACAATGATAAAGATGTGGTGGAGTTCACCGCTGGTTCTCAATCATATTCACTCAGTTTCCAGGGTAAACAAACACCATCGAAATGATTTCATTTTACAGCCTTCTCCATTTTGAAATAGAAAGTGGTATCATGAAGTTCAACTTTCTTTCCCCTTAGACATGATACAAACAAACAATCGCTACACTACTAAGAGGCTTGTGAGAAGACGGCCTCGCTTTGCCTCTGCTGCTGATGTTAAAACAAGGAAAGTGAGGTACGGTATCCCAAACACAGGCGCTTCAGAAAGTAATCAGTAATCAACAATGACAAAGTGAAAACGTGTTTTTAGAAATTTTATGATATTAAAAGTAAAAAACGGAACTTATATTTACTTATATTCACCATATATTTCTCCCAACTCTTCCTCTCACCGGAAGGCCTCTGGGTCAGCAGAATACCACCCCTATACCAGAGCACTGGGACAAGACACGGCTCCCTCAAACTGGATTCTCGGTATTGTGAATACACCACGCACTCAAACTGCATGATAAAAATAATTTAAGAGTCTCTGCTTTTTTTTTTTTTTTTTTTTTTTTTTTATAAGCATACCTCATGTTTAGCTCAGTTATGGCTCTCCCCAATGAAGCCACTGTCCCTGAGTGCTCCACCGTGGTGTACTGGCCATTGGGCAGACTAGGACAAGTACAAGTGAGCTGTGGACCGTCCAGAAAGTCCATGAAGTTTGTTTTGGCCCTCCGTGTGCCTTTCATTCAGGGTGCACATGAGAGTGTGCTGCATGCGGTATGGTCCCAGCTCATGAGTCCTGGACTGACTGTCTTTCCCAGTACACTTCTGGTACCCCATAACGACTGCTTGCTGTATTAAGTTCGAGCAAGTACATGTGTATCCCAGAGGATTACTGGTACCTGTGAACGTGTATTGTGAAGTGATGTCACCATGTTTCTAGGATGGCCTATGTTTTGTCACTAACTTTCCTGCCAAGTACTACATTTTAGCATGTACGGCATTTGCTTTTTTTTTTTACGGTGGAAACAGAACAGCAGAAAATTTGAATTGTATATTTAATATCTGACAGGATTCGTCCATTACCTTAAGTCTGCTGGCATAATATTAAGTAATGGACAAAATAATCTATATAAATCTTTAAAAAAAAATTATTTCTTGCTCATGTTAATGTTTGTTTGCATGCATGTCTTGTTTTTGTGTTTTCCTCCTGACATTATTTTTTAAATTTTATAACCACTAATTATTATGGAGAAATAAATAGCGTGGGTGGTATTGATTTTTATTTTTTTTTCAGAATGGGTGATGTACATTAAAATATCATCAAATACCTGAAGTTTATGTTGATATTTACCAAAACATTCAGTGGCGGTCATAGAGGGATGTTACAGAGGGACACGTCTTTCACTCAGAAATAAACTTTGGCAGAACTCTAGACAAACATACAAAAGTTTCCGTGTAGTTGTTTTCTTCAGCTGATTTCATCGCCCACCGCTGGAGGTCAGAGAAAACAAGTCAGTCGGCTGCTAATTAGAAGTGTGCTAGCGTCACCTGGACGTTTTTGTCTTTGCTAGCAGAACAAACAAAAAAAGGCAAGTAAAAGGTTTGATGAGAGAATCTGAAGCTTGTCAGAGCTCAACAAATCAGACTATTTTACCAACCAGGAAACGAATCCAAAATGTGCCAGTTATCAGACGCCAACCAGAGGCAGTCCTCTCTTCTGTCTCTTTCCAAAGGAAATTCCTCACTCGGCTATGAAATTATGCTTTTCTGAAAATGTTTAAGGAAAAAAACCACTGAAGGGAACTAAAAGCTTTTTTCTGCACCTACATCTATCACTGATCAATCAATCCTTTGGGTTTTTGCATCTTGTTTAATACTAAAGTGTCTTATGTTTTATGAATCTGCAGAGCCTCTGCTAATTTATTACTCAGTTCATACGAAATTATCACAATTTATCAAACTTATTGGTCTAATTTCTGAAGTAGGCTCCTCGGGTTTATAGTTTGATACATATAGTTACAAAGGATTCAGTTATATGACAAATGAAATCTATCCATACCTGGAGCTTTTTTTAGATGCAAATGCTTAGTTTTTTTTTCCTCAGATACGTCTGAACCTTGAATTTGTTTTCTTTCGTCGGAAAGTTGTTTGGATTTGATTGCGTCCAAAAAATAGAAGTTGGATCTTACAACTATATTTTTTTTTTCTAATTTATATAGATTGAATGATTTAACTGTTTTAATCATTAGTAATCACATTTATTCCCTTGCCTTTGTAAATGTTTGTTGATTTCACTAGTAAAACTGCTCAGCTCTTACCCGACCTCAATGCCATCCAATAATATACTTTGTTTGAATTAGATCTTTAATTACTGGCTCTCTCAGACAAGATCCATTCTAACTCATAAGGATTTTTTTTATCAGACTTCTAAAAGCCGGCAATATTTCTTTGTTTTAGCCCAATCTTACAGTCTAATTCAATTGTGTCTTTGCTCTTTGCTACTATCTTTCTTCTAATGTTCCCCCTAATGCATCCCAAACCAAATATCAGGAGATGGTTAGTCCATGCTTCCTCCTCACACTTAAATATCCTCTTTTCTCTCCTTTTCTAAGCTTTTCTATCTCGACTTCATCTCCTTAACTCAAATTTATGAAATCTCCATACATCCAACTCTCAAAACCACACACCGTTTCCGCTTCTTATCACGGACACGCGCGTTAACCTACGCACTCCCGCACAGCTGGAAGTATTCATCAAACACTTCAGAGGCGTTTTATCAAACAAAATAAGAGTCGACCTAATGGTAAATATTTAACTGGTTCCTCTATATGAAGACTTTTAAACAAAAAGCGCTCCACCTTGTGGATGATGTGCAGCTATTAAATTTGTCAGTAGCAAAGAAGTACAATGAGGATCCTTGCAAACCAGGCGCAATATGGTTTGTTTTGGAAAAAAGTGAAATATTTGGTTATCATTCGATGTTATGTACTTGTGCATTAGAGACAGATTATATCCTTATCCATTAGTAACAGGGACACTTGTTCATGGCTTATGTGAGGATAGCTGCAGGGAGAAACAGTTTCATAGGCTGCTATTGTATAACCAAGGTTGCCTCACCTTTCTGCTTTCCTTTAATGGAGGGGGAGGGATACATTTTGACCTTGCTCTTTATTCTTTGTCCTGTCTGTTTTGACGGTGACATTTTGGTCCCACTTGCAAGTGGGAATATTTACAAAGGGCAATCAAAAAGTTCAGACTGTTCCTGTTGCTCACAAACTGAACGTAGCACAGTGATGTGGATGGAGCAGGGTGCAGCTATGACCTTCGTGAGGAAGTGACGTAGCTTGATCAGCACCTGGGTTGCACGTTGTTGTGATTTCACCATGGACTGGAAACTTGAGCAGGGAGCACACATCAAATTTGGTGTCAAACTTGGGAAATCATTAATGCAGGAACTTGAAATTCTTCAGAAATGTTCCTCTCCAGTACCAGTAGAAGTGGCACCAGGTTAGAAGCACAACTAGGTGGGTTTTCTCTGACATACGTGGGATTGTGCACCATGAATTCCTCCACTAGGGTCAGACTGTCAGCACTGAGTTCCACTGTGATGTTCTGAGGCATTTGAAGGGACAAAAATGTGCACAAACAACTTGAACAGTGGCGTGATGGTACTTGGGTTCTCCAACGTGACGATGCTCCCGCTGACAGCACCATCAAAACCACTTGTACTCCCTGTGACTTCTTTCTGCTCCCCAAAAATGTAACGCAAAAACCCGATGTGACTCTCTGCGCAGGTTTCAGATCCATTGTGAAATCACAAATGCGCATGAACCAATGGTCACGAAAATGTGTGTTACTCAGGTGACGTTGATAAAGCGACAGAATTGAAATTCTCAGAGGTTATGACTTCCCCCTCCGTCTACGTCACGGTGCTGCACTTCGTTCGCATGCAACAAAAACAGTCTCTGAACTTTTTTGATCGCCCCTCGTATTGTGGACTTCCAACGGCATTGGTAAGGTAACAGTGCATTCAAATAAATAAATGATTTCTATTAACTCAAAGAGGCTGTAATTAAATATCCCTTAGCTATGAACTGGTGATCATAGTGAGCTATGAAGCACTTCAGACAAGTATTTCCCTCGGCGGTTGGTCGACACCAAAACAAAGCAAAAAAAAAGGGGCGTTTCAAAACAAAATGAATACTAATGTTGCTCCCTCGCTTCTGGTTGTTTGGATCTGCAACCAGTTTCCATATCACCTCAAAAAATGATGATACATCAACGGTGACGATCACAACTTGTTACCGCTGCCTCCAAGTAACAAAAAAAAAAGAAGAAAATCAGCTTCTGCAGGTGATTGTGACTGAAAATGTTCAATGTTTTTGTGTTTTCCAGCGAATTCCCCTCCAGCGCACCTCAGAAGAATTCAAGCAGCTTGAAGCTCTTTTCCGTAAAACAACGATGGGCTTTGATGTCGTCCAAATTGAGAGGATTCAGAACAAACCTCTGTGGGAAGTCTTTCAGTGGTACGTATGAGATTTTCATGTGTTTGGTCTGGAAACTTTTCATTCAATCACTTATTCGTCTGATAGGTTGTGTGATTAACTCATAGATCGTTAACTTGGTTATCATTAGATCAGTGCAGGTAACCACCACTGTCTGATTAATAACTTAGACTGTGTCACTTTTTTAGATCAAAGTAACACATTCCTATTCTTGGATAAGGAATTTTTGGTGGTTTTGTTGCTACAAGTAGCTTTTTGCAGTTAATAAAAACAAACTTTATGACTTTTCTCTACTTTTTCGACTGCTATGCAACATTTTAGTATTTAGCATTACCCAGCAGTTACCACTTTTGGCCACAGAAACTCGTACAGCTACATAGTTTCATGACATCTGCACACATAGCTGTCAGTTTGATCGCAGTTTTCTAATTTCTTTCTGAAGGCAGAAGAATCAGATGAAGAACAAGAATGGAGGTCGCGAGGTGACTGAAAAGAAGCTTTTTCATGGCACTGATTCCAAATATTTAGATGCCATCTGCCTCAACAACTTTGACTGGAGAATCTGTGGAACTCATGGAACCGCTTATGGCAAAGGTGAGCTGAAGAAATATTCCTCCTGCGCTACTTAGTGTATTAAATTTAGACCGGCAACAACAAGTCAATTAATCATTTAGTTGATTGACAAAAAATGAATCGCTAACTATTTTAATAACTAGATTATTCGTTTTTGTTTTCAAATCCAGGTAGTTACTTTGCCCGGGATGCCAAATACTCCCACAACTACACCGGTGACACTGATGTCAAAACCATGTTCATCTCACGGGTGCTGGTGGGAAGCTACACCAAAGGATCCTCCGACTACCGGCGACCGCCTTCCAAGGACGGCGGAGACATAAACTTCTTCGACAGCTGCGTCGACAACACTTTGGACCCCTCCATATTTGTTGTGTTTGAGAAGCACCAGATCTACCCCGAGTACCTGCTGCACTACAAGACCACACATCTGCTCGTGGACTTGCACAGTGCTGCGCCAGTACCGGCACCGAGACCGGTACCGGCAACAATAACCACACTGCCACCGAAACCAGCCATAGCACCGAAACCAGTTATCCAACCCGGCACGTCATCTTATCCATACAGCACAGTATCCTCCCGATCCAGCTCATCACTTTATCAAAGCAGATCATCGTCTTACCAACCCAGCACCCCTTCGTACTCGTCCCAACCCAGCACCCCTTCGTACTCGTCCCAACCCAGCCAGTACTCACCAAGACCAGCAGCAAAGAAGCAGTCTGATTCCTGTGTCATTGCTTGATGATGGTTTAATAATATAACAGTTGATGGCGCTAACACACCAGTCAGGTACTTTTAAATCTTTTCACGTTTAATTTGAACAAAATCAATGAAAAAAAACAATGTTCAAGTCACACGTTTCCATTTGTCGACTTTAGTTTTTCTTGATTGACAGGGTGCTGAAGAACAGACTTACGGAATCACAGATGTTGAAGTGTAACATGAATAGATTTTAGAAACGGTCCGTGTCGTAGAAAAAAGTAAAGATGAAGGTCTCTGTGTCAGTTTAGATGATTAAAAAGCCATAAAAGTCTTGTAGTGACTTGACCGAGATGCTGACGGCCTACACGGTGCTGCCAAACCAATCACAGCTTGTAGTTTTTAACAAGCTGGACTTCTTCGGAAGGTGGTCGCAGGGACTAACGAATGGAAACGGGAACATAAACATACAATGGTATCCAGAGCAGTGTGTATGACACAGGCTGCCTTGTGTTTGCAAAAGCCTGAAAAAATAAAGGGAAAAAACAACAACTCCGGGTTGCACAAAGGTGACAGCATGGTGGGTTGTCAACTTCAACCTATCTTTTACTTCACCAAGTTGTGCACTGAAGAGCTCTCTAAGACTCTTATTGGTCAGAGTTGCTGACACCTTGTGGAAGTTGTGATATAACGTAAAATAATGTCAAATAAATTCGACGGCAGAACCAGATGTGGCATCAGTTTGTCGTGAAATATGATACAAAACAGTATAAATCGACAAATTGTCTTTACCGATTTTCATCACCAACCTGTAGGGGGCGACAACAGATCTTGTGGACATTCTGGTATGAAAAGCTTCATTCACAAAATGTAAACAAGGCTTCAGAGTGTGTGATGGCTGATTTGTTTTATACGATGTTTAGGGAGGGGAGTTATTGATCATTTAAATCACCACTTGCATATTTTGTGTTGAGTATCATTCATTGTTAGAAAACAGAAAAAAACAAACACTGCATTCATTTGTAAGCACTATTGATTTTATGCTTTCAAAATAAAAGTAAGATCCACTTTAAATGCAGATTAACGCTGTTTTATGTTCAAATTCACATTTCATTGCTTTTTAGTGTCGAAGCTGCAATTCTCTCTGTTTCTCTGCAGGTCTCTTAAGTGAATTGAAAATACCACCAGCAGTCAGGTGGGACCTCTTAGTGAAATGAGGCAGGGCATGAAAAATTATCAATATGGCTGCTGGTGCTTCCTGTGACATCATACATTAGTCCTGCATTTAACCCACATCCCCCCCCCCCCACACACACACACACACACACACAAGCAGCTCTTATGTTTCCTGCAGTATGAATGTGAATATGTTTGCATGTTAAGGTGGGATTTCACTGGAGTGATGTCATGCACATCATTTTTTTCCCTGTGATTTGTACTGTTGTATATTCAACCTTAATTCAACCTTAATTTCTTCAAAACCTTTATTTGTACCAAAGAGACTTTTTGCACAATTACAAAACTATTTATCGTTATGTTATGTTATGCTTTTTTTTTAATGTTCTCTGATCTGGCAACCTGTCATGGCCTCACCTATTTCTTTGTGAACTACTGTTTTGAAGCGTTGAGTTTTACCTTTTGGCAGTTTTTTGGAGCCAGAAGTGACCACACTGGGGAGGAGCGAGGTCTGGATCTGAGAAGCCAGTGACGCTATGCCCGCCCACCTTTACTGGAGACCTGACTGCATCCCACACATGTCAATCAAACCAGGTACGCGTTCACAAAGGTGGGGCAGGTGTTAAGTCACAGTAACCCTAACCTCTGACCCTTGACCTTCTGGCTGTAGCTATCACCGTCATGGGTGCATAACAATCACTAAAAATAAATTGGCTTGGTTCAGACCAAATTTTGAAAATGAAAGAGATTCATATTAAGCGTTATCACATGTACCCTGAACAGGTGACAGAGAATTATTAACTGACTCTGCAGTTGCCCTTATTTTCCATTGAGCGTTTTAGCTTCTTTTAGCTTATTGTTTTGGATTTTCCTCACCATCTTTTGTACACTTGTTTGCTTTAATCTCACAATATGACATTTTTCCAGAGTTTTATGGCTCCATTGTGTCCAGCCAGAACACCCTGGGTGACAGTTACCCGCTCAGCACTAAATGTCAGACGGACAAAGCTGCCAGCTCGCTGTAGAACATAGTGAAGCAGTTTACGACTGAAGAAACAGACGTTTCCCTCAGAACTTGTTGGAGATCAAAACGTGGAGATAAAAGGTGAGTGAATGTCAGACTTACAGTCTCATGCTGCCAGTTCTGTAAATGAGCTGGAACCTGGCGGCGCCTACAGTTTCTGGTGACAGTGGTGTTTTGGTGAAGTTGTTCACGTTCTGAATGAATTGAAAAAAATGGTTTAACCTGATGCCAGCTGATTTTATATGTTTTTAATTCATTCAATGTTACATCAGCGAAAACTTCTGTATAATTTGAGTTTAGAGCAGTTAGTATAAATGATAACAAGACTAATATGAGAGGATTCAGTCGTGGTGGACTGACAGGTTTGCTGCACATTATTAATTAAAAGCACTTATTGCCCTTTGGTTTAAAACATGTCTGTTTTTTTTTGTTGCATTATAAAAAAGACAAACACCTCTGACTGTACATTAGATCACAAAGAGACGGTTCCCAGGGCGAGAATAGATTCCTCTTGTCACCGCCGCTGCATCCATTTAACCGCCGCCCGTGCTTCATTACGCGTCAGCTGCCCATTAAGCTGGAGCTGTCCAATGGGAAATGCAGCTGTGCCCTGCAGGATGCAACAGCCCACCCGGTGACAGTAAATATCCACTGACATTAAGCAGCCTAAGCAGCTACTTCCTGTCTGATGCGTGCCCGCGGCAGGCTGCTGTGGCTGTTATTTCCTGGTAGGCTGTAGCTGCATCCTCCAAAGCCGGCTGCCGGGAGCTTCCGCCCTCCGTATATGGGGAAATCTGGTTTTCCTGCATTGTACGAGCTTATGAATTAAACATGACTCCCTTTGTTCATGTGCACCCCTCCTGGTGTTGGAGATGTTTATGTTTCTGCTGAGTCACGGTGGTTTCGTTCCAGCCGATGCGAGAACGCCATGGCTGCAAAACCCCAGGGTGAGTGGAAGTGAGTCAGATCTTTATTTGGCCCGAAGCAAGAGAAGTTTTTGTTGAGTTTCAGAAAATGTTTGTGGTGAATTCAGTAACAGCTGCGGTCAGCAGATTTACTGTACGTGCAGCCTCAATAGATCAATAACGAACCTATTGATCAGCTGCCTATCAAAGGTGTATGATAGCAGCTTGTAAGTCTGTGTCTCTTCTATGGTCTTTGTTACTGTGTTTGTCTTTTTAAAGCTTTCAGAGATCCTGCTGGGTCGAGAGTTCAAGGTCAAGTATTCCCACTATGTTTATCCTCTGCCTTCTGACCAAGCGGCAGCCGACAGCGACGTCACCCATCCGTCTGCCCGTTCTGAAGCCTCGAAGTTCGCCTGTCACCATCTTACAATTTTGGAGCCAGAAGTGAGCATATTTTGGGCGAGCCGGGGAGGAGCGAGCAACCTGACTGCACTACAGGCCTGTCACTCAAACAGACACGCCCCCAAAAACCCAGCTCTTGAAGATTATTTTATAATACTTGACGGGATTATTTTCAGATAGACGGCCAGAAAACAAACAACAAAGTGACTTTAACCAACAATACCGAAATAACTTTATTGACTTCAAATTCCATGAGAGAAGTTGAATGGGAGTCTATGGAGCCGGAGGCTTTTTGGAGCAAACGTCTAGTGGCCCTCGGTGGTATTAGAGCTGAAAGGCACTTCCACATCGGCCTCATTCATCAGAGCCGGAAGCTACGAACACTTTTATATAAAGTCTACGTGCAGGACGCATGTTCACGGTGTGAACAGGCCAAAGAGAGCCGCACTAACAATACCACTGCTGTCAGATAAGAGACTACAATCCTCTGAGGCTGCACCCTCCTGCCAGGGTCTGCTCTTGTGCAGCTGCTGCATGCAGATGTGTGATGAGGTAACAACCCTAGTACTGCACTTTGGGGATGCAGTCTTTTCTTTTCTCATTTTTTTTTTCTTCGCAGCAACAGCTGTTAGATTGATGCGGGATGTTCCCGGGCCGATAAATGGATCCTCAGCAGGAGGAGACACGTCATGAATTCTCACCGACACGTTCACATGAAGCTGAAATGAATCAATGAATAAAATATACATCCAAAAGTTAATTCATGTATGTGTCTATAAATAATCGTCACACCAATGACGTTTTTTTTTTTTTTTTACCGCAGTGCAACATAAACAGTGGAATTAATTAGTTGGCATCGCAGCATCTGTGTGTGTTTGCATCCAGAGGGCTGTGAGCTGGACCACAGCTTCTCATTAAAGTGGAATTAGCCCCCACACGATGCATTCATTCACCGTTATCCATGAATTCATTAAAAGCTGTCTTAATCCGGCTTTGTGCTAATGATGCTGCCGTCTGAGACACCGACCGGAGAGTGCAAAGTCATAATTAGACTCCTCGTGTTCCTGTTATTCAGCGGACATTCTGACAGATGAACTTTTGAAGTGAAGACATGATCGAGCATTTTTTTTTTCTTTTTTTTTTATGAGATCCTGCACCTTTACGTCATCGGCCTGCAGTTTAAAGAAACTGACTTTTGACTCCACAGAAGCAAACTGTGAACAAACAGCGACTCGTGATGTTGTTGTTGCCCTCGGTTACGTCAGCGACAGCCGCGATTTGTTCTTCTTTTCCACCTGAACGCCTTCATCAGATATTTAGCTCTGCTGATAATCGGCACGACAGATTCCTCAATCTTTTCACTTTCTTCATCTGTTACTTTGGGACGAGGGTTTTACGTGGACGATTTGGCGGACACCTTTCGTTCAAGCGTTACCAGCTTGGTTAGTTTGCCACGTGGGGGCAGCAGGAAAACCTGGGAAAACAAAATGGGCTTTGCTGATTGCCCTGCGTACATATTCACGACCCCATCTGTCCCAAACATTTAGGTTTAGAGGTTTATAGTAAACCTAGAAGGAAGAGGCCGTTATCTACGACATACATGACCGGTGAAGGAGCGCTGGCCACAGGCGTACTGGACCTTCGTTGCCACGGTAACCATAATAAAACGTGAAACGTTGTGACGCGGTCGGTGAGGCTCGGGGACTAAAACTATTTGGGTACATGACTGATGTTTTACATGTTTGGTAACTTAAAAACTTTACCTACAATTTACACACAAAGAAGTGTATGTTGTGTTTTGTTTTTACGTGTTACACTTCATGGGTCACTTCACTTTCTCCTAATTAAACACCACTTTTGAGTTTGATTTTCCTTTTATGAACCTGCATAATTTATTATTATTATTATTGGCCACAACAAGCAGTAAACTTAACTTTGGCACTATATTAACTTTGATCTAAACAGTTGATTTATTGGTTGTGTTACCAAACAGCGTCTTGGTCACATAATCAGTTGGTGCACTACATTTATCCGACAGCTTTGGTTACTCATATCAAAGATTTTTCCATACCAAACATTCCAGCGCATAAAATAATAAGATAATCTTTCATTAATTGAACAACCCAATATTAAATACTAGTACAGCTGAAACAATTAACTGACCACTTCATTGACATAAATTGGGATGAAAATATTTAGATGATCATTGTTTTTCATGCAAAAATGTCAAACAGCTTCTTAAATGTGAGGATTCATTTGTTTTAATTTATTTATCTCAGGCATTGGGAGGGTGATCAAACAATAAATCAATAATCCACATAATAATCTATCGATTAATCCACATTTTTTTTAAATTCCTGCTATTTGTTTCCATTATTGAGTACTTTGAAGTACATTTTGCTGACTGTAGGCCAGTTTTACATGAGTACAACTTTCACTGCAGAACTGTAACTTGTCATGGAGTATTGTTGTAGTCCCAGTAATGGTACTTTTATTAAGTAAAGGATCTGAAAGCTCTTCACACCATGAAATCACGGAGTTGGTCACTGCTTGTGCTCTTTTCACATTCCACATTTGATAATAATATAAAAAATATTGACTAGCGCGGCTTTAAACAAAATGTTTAAATATTCGTTTTAAGAAAGCAAATTATACACATGAATCAGCCAATATATAGTCTACATAGATCATATATATTTTCAGTTTGATAGGAATATATTTAAGAGATCTTTCAGATAAATCAGAGAAGTACGGAATTTTATTGATATAATTTTTTTGCGGGTTTTTTTTCTTTTGTTTTTTTAGATGGTTAATTATCCTGTCGGCCAATGAGCTGCGTTGACCGACTGCGGTAATGAATCCACTACACCCCTCACGTTCCCAGCATGCATTGTGGAGAGAGAGAGAGAGAGAGCGAGAGAGAGAGAGAGAGAGAGAGAGAGAGAGAGAGAGCGAGCGAGAGAGAGAGAGAGAGAGGAGGAGGAGGAGGAGGAGGGGAGGGGGGACTTGGCTGGGAGGCTGAGGAGGACCTGAGCGCAGAAGAAGAAGAAGAAGGAGCAGCAGCATCAGAAGAAGAAGAAGAAGAAGAAGGGTCATCCTCCGCCACTTGCTCATCACCCCACTGACAACTGTTCAGGTAAATTTGCGCATATTTGCGCATTTCTTCCCAGCATCATTCCCACCTTTTGTTTCCAGCCCTCTGTCGGTGTGCGAGCGTGTGTGTGTGTGTGTGTGTTTTTTCCTGCTGCTGTCGGTGCCTTATGCAGGAAAAAAAAAAAAAAAAGAGCATCTGCTTCTCACTATCAAGCGTTTCTTTTTTCCGGGTCTTCGCCCCTCTGCACCCTCCCCGGGATGAGACGTGTTGCGAGTGTTTGTCCGCAGCAGCTCTGTGATGTGTGTGCAGGGATTCCCCCCGCCGAGTCTCTGCAGCCTCCAGCCGGTCACTCCTCCGCTCAGGGGAGGAGGTGGAGGTGGAGGATGGAGGAGGATGGAGGAAGGAGGGGGGGGGTCCATGTCATGACTGTGCAGCTGGATCATAAAAGTCAGTTGCACGTCGGCGCAGACGTCAGTCTTCATCGGACGAACTGTCTCATGTCGGAGACGTCAAACTGTTGCTCTGTAGTCCCGATGAAGCTCATGCACGCTAATAAGACACGTTTTAACCCCACATGAAAACAGTCACCGCTTTGAATATAAATGAACGTCCTGTTCGTATGGGAATGTCAGAAAGTAAACAAAAAAAAATAGGATTAGAAAATGTTTTGTACTCCCAGTCAGCTGAAACCTGCACTTACTCATGTTTTTGACTCAAGGCAGTCTAAGCGGTATGAAATAGGACTACGAACCCCGTTTAATGGACTTTTTTTTTTTTTTAAAGCATGTCGTTACTTATTTACACACCCAGCATATTTCAACATAAACTGTCATTTGTACAATATTCTCTGTTTCACCTTTACAAACACAAACGAGGACAATCTCTTTAGCTGCGAGCTAATTGATCCCCCTACGCTAACTTGCAGTTTGTCGCTAAATGGATAATAAACAGTGAATTTTTAGAGGTTTGTCTCTAGTAAATGCTCCAAAAACACGTTTTGTTAACCAGAGTCTCGCTAAAATCAACAGCTGTTGCTGTTTCACTCTCTTTGTTTTTCTTCTTCTACGTCACCTAAAGCAGCTGCGCGGTGACGGTTGATTGGTTAACAGCTTTCTGTCAACCAATCAGAATTCAGCAATATATTCAGATAGAATCTGTTGTTGGTTTATGTTACCTGGCTGCTGTCAGTCAAATCTAATCAAACCACGCCCACACAAAATAATTGAGCATATTAGCTGAGTTTTTATTGTACTTAACAATATTTCTAATATTTTACCTTTTTTTTTAATTTAATTTAATTTTTATTTCGATCGCTGCAAATATTGAATGTTGTCAACAGAACTTATCATGTGATGTCAAGTTTTTAGAGGCTTAACATTTTTTACACAAACACACTTACTGCATCTCAGTATTTAGCTATGGATAGACAGCGGGTGCGGTGTTGCAGCTGAGCTCTGAATATTGATTGATAATTATGCTATACTCCCAAATACACAGCCTGAAATATTAATGAGGCCATCAGGAGTCAGACACGAGTGTTGTGTCCGTAACCAGTTATCTACCTTTCTACCAACAGATGCTCCCCAGCATGAAAGGCTGGCGGCAGCCTCTAATGATCCCCGCTTTCTGGCTAAACGATGAATATCAAAATATCAGTGACCTTTTTGTCCTTAATTAGCCGCTTCTCCTTGATGTGCACCAGACTTTGTAAAGGGAGGAAACTACGACGTAGAAACAAGTTGTAGTGATGTGGGGGTTGGTTTGTTTTGAATGAAACGACACGCTGCTGATGCTGTTTATATGGTAATGATTCATCGACAGCCCGTTAGTCATAACTAAGACACGAAGGGAATAGATTGCCGTGTGGTCTTTATTTGAAGTGCTGAAAGGCAACATTTTGTAGGTCAGACCTTTTACACTTCTGGCATTTTCCCATTAAATGCTAAAACATATGGTTGTATGAGCTTGTTCTATCGATTCATTCATTGAGCTTCAGTCTAAAGAAAAATATCTCTTGTCTGGGTCAGAAATTGTTGCTTTGCTTCCTGTGAAGGTTTTCTGAGAGTGTTTCAAATGAACGTGTCTCTCTGCAGTGGTCCAGCTGGTGTAGGCAGAGAGGAAGGTCTGCCCTGTGTCTTCTTGTGTGTGTGTGTGTGTGAGCGTGAGCTAATGTGGCGTCTGCAGTGAGAAGCGCGGTGAGGTCACTGCGTGGTGACTGGCCCGTGACTCCTCGGCTCAGCAGCTCGTCACGGCTGCTCCGGACACTCACAGTGAACTGAGACCGTCGTGTCGCCGAACACGTTCTGGCTGTGCAGTCGTCGCGAGTCACAGCTCAAGGAGGACTTTCGCGTTCCTGCTGGCGACACAGGAAGAGTTTCACGTCAGCTGTTGAGCTTCATGGTTTTTAAATTATCATTGGATCTGGTGTTGCTCACGTCGCCTCGAGACGTTCGGGCTTGCTCGTCTTTGTTTCAAAATACCAGTACAAGCAAAACAGAAGCGGCGAAAGCGTTTCACAGCATGTTTGCATTTTGGTGCACTGAAATCAACAGTGCAAGTCTAATAGTGTCTTCACAAGCTGCCGTTTTACTAGTTTTGGAAAGGCTGATTAAACTTAGCACCAGGAGTCCACGCACCCTCCCACAGCAAGTCAACAGCGTCTCTGCTGTGGACGTCTCGTACAGACGAAAACATGCAGGACGCGCTGAGGCATCACGCTGAGTTCTGTTGACCAGTGACATGATGGATCTTGTGGATCAACGGTCTGGAAAAGATGTTGCAAAACTATATTTTCACATTTGATGAGTTTGTTTTGTGTTTTTTTTTTTGTTGTTGTTGTTTTTTTTAAGTTAAATTGAATTATATACCATCATTAAATGTCAATTTTGTATAGAAATCCTAGTAGTGGCTTCCAAAACTTAAAGAGGTTCACGTAAGACAGCACAATACAATCGTCTCAACTGATTACACACACACACACACACACACACACACACACACACACACACACACACACACACACATTATATAATCTAACTTCTTTATTACCTTGCATTAAATATAACAGAGTAAAAAAATGTCTAACGTTTTCAGACTTAAATCATCGGTTTGTTTAAGTGGGGAGCCTTATTTTCTGTATTATTAATACCTGGTGACAGTCGGTTGGAGCAGAGCTACAGATGCTGCTTCCTTCGGGGTTTTCAGCCTCTTTGTGTGCTCCTCGTATCAACATGAAGAAGGTGGGAGAGCGCTCGGCACACAGTGATGAGTCATAATGTCAGCATCGCTGTTCCCTTAAAAGTAAGCGCCGTGTGTTTCTTAAACGGGCCACTGCCCCACATGTAGGACTGAAAGTTAAAAAAAAAAGAAAAAAAAAAGGTTCGGGTTGCTAGGCGACTGCAGAAACGCTATAGCTCGTCTGATGCTGTTTTATTGTTACAGTCTGAATGCTTTCATGTGTAAGGAACAGTGTGCGTATCGGAGAGCGTACGATACACAACAACCAGCAGCCCAGTCTGTGTTTGGTATACATCACAAATATTATCAACAAGTACGTTACAATTGACCATTATACCGTTTGTTGATATTTAGAAAATGACGGTAGTTCCTCAAGCGGTGATAAACAAAGTGGAAGTTAATTGGAGCCGCAGCTTCACAAACTTCACTCAAAGGCAGAAACGGTCTCGTTGGTTGAGTTCATGTTTTGTTAGTCGAGTCAAGATCCCGTGAAAAGCTGCAACTGACCGTCGAGCTGAAGTTCATAAAAGAGCAATACGTGTATTCAATTTGACAATCAAGTAAATGTTTAAGCGGAACTGATCAAAGTTGACAGTGGAGATATTTCAGTCTGATTTAAAATGGAGGACTGAATGAGAAACCGACTGACGTTACGAGATGCTTCCATGGCTGAAAGCTAGCGTGGACGAGATACTGAAAAATAACAGAAGAATCATTTTACAAACAGTCGAACTAACCTGAAGCTGCTTTCGTCCTGCAGATGCAGAAACACTGGCAAGTTTGAGTTCACTGTTTGTACGTGAATTCATTTATATTACGGTTAAGAAGCATCATACTAAAAAAAAAAAAAAAAAAGAAAGAGGAAGAGGAAGCCTGAAACAATTCATAGTTTTAAACCCAATTACATTCATGTGAAAGTCCTGGACCGAAGCAAAAACAGATATGATGTCGTTATTCTTCGAGCCTGAAGGCAGCATGGTACTGCAGGAGGTAGAAAATTAAAAAGGTTCTGAGAAATCAAATGTATACTTCATGGCAGTCTGACCTTTAGATTTAGATTTATCTGTCTCTGTATCTTGTGGTTGCTCCTGAAATGTTAAACAAACTGTTTCTCACAAACAGGGAAAGGCAGGAACTACTTGGTTACCGTCCTCCGGTTGTGTCGCAGGTCACTCCAATCACGACAGACGGACTGACTGACCGCTACGATTGATAAATATAATCTATGGTAACCATGACAACAGTGCAGGAATTTTTCACTGTAAATCTCCGGGATAGAGCTCATCACGAGCATCCATCTGGCAGCGAGTCCCACACGTTTATTCATGATCCCCCAGAATGCCTCGGGGCAGGTTACCTCCACCTCCTCGTTCCTGCTCTCTCGCCTCTCCTCAAATCGCTCCGCCTCCCTCCGATCGGAGTCCAGCCGGCGACCCTCCGCTCCGACTGGTTGCGCCCCCGGCCCCTCAGCTTAGACCGTCATGAATAATAAAGGCCGTGTTCGGCTGCTCGCGGTGACACGCTGCACAGCGGGGAGGCGCACGCTGATCCCTCTAAGCTCGTTCCGGTTTATCCGTGTTGCACAATGACTGTGCAAGTGTTTCTGTGTGGGGCGCGAAGAGGCTCGTATGTTTTAGAGCCCGGGAGGGGACGCTGAAGGCAGCTATCATTTTAGATACATGTCGATATATTCAGATAAACCCGTCCATCCTTTTTCTGGAGCTTATCCAAGGTTGGCTCGTGGTGGCAGCACGTTAGAGGGAGATATCCCAGATGTCTTTCTCCGCGGGGAGGTTTTCCAGCTCTTCTTGGGGGATCGTAAGTCATTCCCGGAGCTGTTGAGAGTTGTAGTCTCTCCAGCATGTTGTGGGGTCTACAACAGCGTCTCCTGCTAATTTGACATGCCCGGAAAACGTCTAATAGAAGGCACCCGGAACGCGTCCTCATCAAATGCCCAAACCAGCTCGCGTAGATCCTCTCAATGCAAAGGAGCAGCAGCTCAGAGCTCGTTATCCGGAGGCCTTTCTATCTGGGATCAAATCTTTTAGTTTAAAACTAGCTCACAACCATAAGTAAGAGTCAGAACGTAGATCGACTGGTAAATTGAAGGCTCGGCCTTCCAGCTCAACGACAGGACACCGCGTACTTCACCACGTAGATCTGCCTGACAGTCTCCTGCTCCATCTTAACTTCACCCGTGAATAAAAAAAACCCCCGAAATACTTAAACTCCCTCACTCCGTCCTAACCAAGCGAGCCACCGTTTTCTGGCCTCAGACCTCGAGGTGCCGACTCTCATCTGAGCCCCTTCGCACTCGGCTGCGAACCGACCCAGCACACGCTGAAGGTCACGGTCTGACGAAGCCTTTTGGCTTCCATCCACTTCATCTGAAAAGAGCACGGACGCAGTACGATTCCCCCAAAACTGGATATCTGCCTCCCTCCGATAAAATCTTAGAACGATTTCCCAGAGCCTAGGCGCTGTCCAACTAACTTTCCAAAACCTGAAGATGTTTTTTTATTACTATCCCACAAGTAACAACATTTGATTGCGATGATCAATAACAATAACCAATTATAAACTCCGTGCTTTTTAGTTTATATCTAACATAAGCAGAAATACAAAATAGTGGAGGTTCTCTGCGGGCATCTGTGCTCCTCTTCACCAATACCCAACACTTCTATTTATAAACTCACACGAGCTGCATGTATTTTCAGGCTGAGACGGTGTTAAGCAGAGACACTTCAAAACCTCCGCGAGGAGCACTTATTTCAGATTGCAGTCGTAACGATCAAGTTAGCCGCTCGTCATCAAGAAAATAAACATCCGACCAGTGTTCGTCATGTGATGGTGAGAACGTGAACAGGAGTAACGGCTGGTCGAAGAGGACGGCACAAACCGTTTGTGTCGGGCTCTGATGCGTAACTTCGCAGATCAGCCATTCAGGATATGTGCTGCATTCAACAGATTCACACACAGGATGTGAAAAGTGACAGAACAAGAGGGAGCTGCTGTGTCTCCTCGTGCTCTTGTTGAAGACCAATTACACCATTTTTTTTAAGATAGAAAAAAAACACACAGTGTACATCAGCAGGGGGTCCGAGAGTCTGCTGTGGTATTATCTTGCCCTCCCCCGTCATTACAGAGCCAAGCCTGTGATTACTGCTGAGCCGCAGTCCTGTTTGCTGCTGGAGTTTCAGATCTCCTCTCAACGCTGCTCACTGAGCCACTCGTTGGCTTTCAATCAGAGGATGCTGAGCGCAGTCTGGAAATATTGAGCTTCAAATGTGATTTGACCACGACGGCCACACGGTTGCCGCAATATGTGCGGGAGCTTGCAATTTTTTTTAGACTCCCGGGATATTTCCGCTATAAAGGTCTTCAACAGAAGCCGTGCTGAAAGTCATAAAGTAGTCGTTTCAGACAAATAACACAAATAACTAAGGAAAAGCAGAAAACCCGGACGTGACGGGGTTTGCGGAAATGTGGTCTTCAAATTAAAATGATCGAATTCAATGCTTCTCATCAAAGAAAGTGATGTCATATTACTGTATGGTTCAAGTTGTCAGACACTGCACTTTGTTTTTGTACGTACAGCAGGCCTATGTGTCCAATTACAACTAAATAAACAGCATCTAAAGCTCTTATTTTGACAGCAGATGTATCCTTTGTATTCTGTATTAGTCACAGTTTGTCTCTGAGCCCCGTGGTTCTGTAAGTTCATTAAAAGATTCAAATAAAAATGTTTCTGTGATGTGCAGCATGATTATTATCACAGGAATTGATTACATCGGCCCAGAAAAAAAAAAATTAAAAAAAAAAAAAATCCCTTTTTTGTTTTCTTCGACTTTTTCCTTATTCCTGCAATTTTACCATGAAAAACTCACCTAAAAATCTGCAAATTTCATCGCAAATTTTTAAGAAACTCCGCCACAAAATCAAACACTTTTGATCACAACAATCACGAAAAAAAACTCAACGAAATCCTGGAGGAACTGTATATGATTAGCATGATATAAACTTGAGATTTGTTGTGTCCATCTGGCACCCTGTCTGCCCTTCGTACTTGTCACTCTTTCTTAACAAAGCCTTATCAGCAGGTCAGCAGTAATACAGCACGGGGATCCTGTGGATTCCTCCCAGTGTGGGTCCACACGCAGAGAGAACCAAAGCCTTCAAGGGTTTAATAGCTTCAGATACAGAGATGAAAGCAGCTTATGGGGTGTAGAGAGAGTGGGGAATGTGCCAGTGGTGTAAAGATAGTGATTTTCAGCAGACAGCTCCTTATCTGTCTGATGGGATCAAGCAGTTACCAAGAGGACAGAGCTGGCGATCTGTGGCTGTGTGGCTGTAATTGCCACTGTTTGTTGTTCATCTCTATTCTTTCTGTTTTCCAGCAGTGTTATGTAATTTGGCGTAACCCCTGCTTGTTCGCTCCCTATGAGCCTTGTGTTGGTTGACACCCAAAGATAGTTCGCTGAGGAATTCCCCTTCGCTCTGTGATGGGATGCTCGGTTCAGGCTGGAAGGCGTCTTCCATCTCCCGTGTTGGTGTTGTTCCTCGTGACAACAAACATCTCTGCTTGTGAAATGCCTCGGGGCGAAACACTGAATCCCCAAACTCAAGAATTAAAGGATTAGTCTGATCATTTTCTGTATTTGTATTACTGTCAACTCACCCCGTGTAAAGATAACTAATTACGAAGTGATACCACTGAGCGTTGTTGCCTGCGGAGCCAAAACTGATGGAGCTAATTGTTCTGTGGCACGGTGCTCCATTGTTGTCCAACAATGTGCCTTCATTAGTCTGAACACGAACTACTTCTGCATCCGATGGAAATTTCAATCTGTTTATTTTGACTGAGGTGTTTATATTGAATTTTTTTTTTTTTCTGTTGGAGCTTTTAAACCATTTTAATTAAAATTGTAGGTGAATGATCGGCTTATCTCCTCCACAGTGATCTTCAGTAGATGTGGTGAGGGGTTTTCTTTACCCCGGAAAGCATTCAACGATCATCCACTCAAGTTGTTTTTCTTGGTCATTCAGGTCATTTGATCACCAGTGCATTGCTTCATTCTAAAAATGTACCAAAAGTTTGATTAGTTCACCTGAACGGTGGCCACTCATGGAGAGCTGCCACATACCAAATACAAATTCAACAATTGAACTGCTTGTCAGTCAACTGTCCAATTACGTTAAAACGGAGGGACTCAGAAATGCCTATAATTCCTAAACAGTTCATGCAATATCAGTTCGACTTCTTGAATTAAAGATGAAAGTCTGCTCTTCAGTCACACCTTGATTGCTTCATTTCAAACATCGTAGGGTTGTAAAGAGGCAAAATTACAAGAATTGTGGCACTGTTGAAGTGCTTATGTAAACAGGGTGTATTTCCTTCAGGAGATGGTAGAGACCAAAAAAACCCAACTTGTTCAGAAGCAGGTCCAGTTGCCTTTGGATGACACCAATGATCTGGATGATTGACGAGCTTCAGATGTTCCAGTTGGAGAGTGAATGTTGGACTGCTCATGAGAACATAGCTTAAGTCTAACATTTGTGCACCCCATGTAGACATGTGATGCAGACCTCCTGAGTGACATTTGGTCTTCGTGTTGGTTTATGTAGATGATGATGAGGTCGTTTCTCTCTTCTCTGTTTCCTGACAGCTGAAACAGAGCAGATTTTCTGGCAGCTTTTTCTGAACACCCTCAACGATGAAATGTGGCAGTTCCCACTTTGGGAACTTTCTCAGTTCTCGAGCTGCCTGAAGGCACAATTATATTTACCACGTGGCCCCGAACTCGACTCCAAACGAATACTAATGCTGTGACTGCCGGATGTATTCGCTCAGTTACCTGTGAAGTGCGAACGCCGAGCTCAGGCGAAGGCGCTTGTTATTGTCTGGAGCTGTTGTGGAAAGGTGTCGATTCAACTTCAAGGTCACTTTTTGTGTCCCTGCTGAACTGCATTGTGTTACACTCACAGGCGTTGCTGATATTTCGCCGACCTCACTGAAATAAAACGAGGTGTATTTCACGGCTCGCTGTCATTCCGTCTGGAGAGAGTCCGTGCTCACAGCTAAGATCAGCACGGCCGCCAACAGCAACAGCAGCATACAGTTTCTAATGGCTCTGATGTCATGTTTTTCAGCTCAGTTTCTTGCCTGCAGATGATCAGGCAGCAGCTACAACACTCCCTCCGTTCAGAGGCTTCCTGATGGTGATCGCCCCGCTACATTAACTTGTCAAGATGAAACATTTGCCTCGCATCTCCTTTCTCCTGCTGAGGGCGCGTTAGACCCCTCCTCACCCTCTAACTACAAAAACGCAGCCCCAAACATCGGGCACATCCGCCTGAGACACGACTCCTCAATAACCGATGCACTTTCATCTCATCCGAGCTCCATTCACTATGAGCGCAGCCTACTTTTAATCAGGTTTAAAGGTTCCTTTCCCCTCCTCTGCTAGTACGCTCGCGTCATTGCAGTTTTATAGCTCATCTGTTTGAATGTTTCCTCCCTGCCACGCTGGGCTCCATGTGTTATATAACCGTTTCCTTTCTTCCAGCGGCAGATATCTGCTTCACAAAGATGTGAGCTGTGAATCTCATCCAACTTTGCATCATCACTGCTGCATCACTGAACTATTTGCCAGCGGTTGTCGTCCCCCTTTTCCCTGCCTGGGTACATTGATCTTATGCAAATCAGGTTTTAGGAGATTCATAGCTGTGATAAAAATCTCCTTTTTTAACATTTACTGACACCTCAGTGTTTTCCACGTCTGATTGATTTTTTTTTTCCACCTGAGATCTGATGTTTGTTAATTGGTGTGAAGATGAGAAAGTGGGAAAGCATCATATTTTTAACAACTTCCATCTGTTCCATAAAATCCAAGCTGTGCAGTAATGCACTGTAATGTAGTCTGCTGAAAGCCCTGAAGAAAATTCTGCCGTTATTGTGATGATGTAATAATCTCATTTCACTCACTTTAAGAACTAAAATCTATAACGTAGCTGCATTTTTCCGAGTGTTTATCTTCTCCTGCGTTTGTATATTTTTTGGCCACTTGGCGGCAGCGCAGCAAACCGTAAACCCAACTCTGACATAAAGTATTATCTTGTTAAAAATGTAACTGACCAGTGCTGGATTTTTGGGGCAGATGTCGATATAAGGCGGTAAAAAAGATTTCGATATCGATACATCAGCCGATATTCTTTATATATCGGCCTGTACTTTATCTACACATCATTACTTTTGACAAAGATATGTAATGACGGCAGGGTACTTTACATCTGCCTGCATGGTTGGAAACTCTGCTGATTGGAGAGGATAGAATGAACCAAAATATGAAAGTTGATGGCTGTAAAAGCCAAACAATCAGTCAGAAGAATGTAAAATGCTCCTTAGAGGTAACCGGTTGACTGTGAGCTCAACGCTGTACAATAACTTCCTTCAACATCTTTCCATTGATTCATGCAGATTTAATATGTTTTATAAAAATAAAAAAAAAAGTTCAAATAGATACTGGGGTGAGATAAAATCTTAGTGTGAACGAACCCTTTCTGTCTCCCTTCGCAGGACTTCAGGCGTTCTTCCCCTTCACCTCCTCTGGCCTGACCGACCCACCAGCCCATCACCATGAACTACCTTCGCCGGCGCCTGTCAGACAGCAGCTTTGTGGCCAACCTCCCCAACGGCTACATGATGGACCTGCAGAGGCCGACGCCTCCGGGTTCGTCCACTTCCTCTCCTGCCTCCCCGGCCACGGAGAGGCGGCAGCCCCCGAGCATGCCGATCCCGACCCAGGGCTCGGGCTCGGGCTCGGGCTCGGCTTCCGGCCCGACCTCCGGCCCGACCTCCGGCCCGGCCTCAGGCCCGGCCCCGGGCCTGGCCTCGGGCACGGGGAGCTTCCTCAGCTCCTTCTCCAGCGTGGTGAAGAGCGCACAGATGGCTCAGAACGCCGCCGCCGCCGCACACGCTAAATCAGCGGCGGCAACAGCCGCTGAAGGCGCCTCTGCAGGAAGCAGTCAGCCGGCCAAGCCTGTGATCCGCAAACCCAAAGTCCTGCTGGTGATCGATGATCAGCACACAGACTGGTGAGCGGAAGCTTTTATGGTTGGAGCACATGTGTAGTACTTTCACATTACGCTGCATGTTTCCTAAAGAAATAAGTCGGATCGGCCCTTAGTTCAACAAACACTGAACTGAGCTGAGTTATTTGTTTCTGAGTGTCACGGTGAAAAAAAACAAAAACGGCTCCAGTTCATTTCAACTTCTGTTCCCTTGAAAATCTCCACAAACACCTGTGATCATCTTTTCTCACCTGTTGTTCTTACTGAGTGGAAGTTACACCTCCAGCAGTAGATGACAGATCAAACTCTCTTCTCTAAAGGAAGCTGTGTTTAAACAGAATAAGTTTTCAACAGAATAAGTTTGCCCTTCTTTGGACATATCTTTGAGTTGTCTTTAGTTGAACCTGTGGAAGGTAGGTCAGCACAAACAAATTTACACGTACTCTATTTTTGTTCATTAAATTGAACCAGCTTGTTTTTTTTTTTTTTTTTTTTTTTTTTTTTTTTTTTTTAATCATTAGACCCATAGTTTGATTTTTGGGAATACATGTATTTGTTGTAGGTGAAAGGATCCTTTTTCCTTTCACAAAATATTTAAGTTCCCAGGCATTATTGTTTTTTTTTACATTTTGTTCAGTGTATTTTTGAAGCTTGGACAGAGCCGTGCTAGCAGCCTCCACTCTGGATGCCACGTTAGGTTTACTGCTTCTTGCTCAATATATAATTCACAGGCTTTAAAGTGATATTAATATTCTCTTCTAACTCTTAAGAAAGAAAGTTGGTGAATTTAACAAAAATACCAAAGTATTGCTATAATTTGCTAGTTTGGAAGAAGTAAACAAATGAGTCTTTCATTGGCTTGCCTTTGTTTGTTAGCTCGTGCTAAGTCCAAAAATGATTTGGGTTGAGTTTTGTAAGGAGTGAGACTTCTTATTGTCCGTGAGGGACGCATACGTCCTTTGCTTGAGCAGGCTTGTTGCTCTGGAAAGCTGCTGGAATAAAAGCTGTATTGCCAACCAGAGGAAAGTACTTTGATGTGGAGATGACATGACAATAAAACTGCTTTTATGAGGACAGATGTGTTCATCTCTCACCAGCAGTTCATGAATGTGAGAGGTGGATATGAGCTGCCTTTTGCTCCACACCGTGGAGGTATTGATTTCCAGAGCTGCAGTCACGACACGCAGCTGCAGTTTATCATGTTTGTCTTCATGGATCAATAAACCACTCTTGTATTTCACGAATTGTTATTCTTGTTGCCTGGCATTTGCCGGTAGACCGACCTCAGCGAGGCTGTTATTAGCCGGTTCCAGCCCTTTGAATTTATCTGCAGAATTAGCTGGGATCATTACGTACAGAAACGTGTCTCTCTGCGGGGGGGAGGGGGGAGGGATCAGGTCGGGGTCTAAAAATGATCACCGAATTAAAGCGCAGCGCTGACGGCCGTGTCTAAAGCACCAACATTGCTCTCAATTTTCTCAAAAGCTTGGGTGGCCTCTTTTTCTTTTAAGCCCGCTGGCTGAAATCCCCAAAAGGACCGATTTCTCTTCCCTTCTGAAATGAGTCGTCGGGGGATGATCCACCCTCAGAGCTCCTCTGAAGAAGCCTCCTCTCTCCTGAGAGAGCAGCCGCGGTTTTAATGTTTACCGCAACAAACTCCGTTACATAAATAAAGACAGAATTATGGAGGCTTTGACAAGTGCTTTTTTTTGGGTGTGCGCACACCAGGAGAAGTTATTTCTGTCAATGACTTGACGACGATATACTGCAATCTAGTGCAACATCCCTGCAATATGTGAAATTTGTAATGCTGCGTTTTTCATCATATTTTGACGAGCGGATTTGATTCGCAGCTCGTGGTTTTGTTGTCGAGGAATTGCATTATCTTGTGATGGGTGGCAGATTGTCTTCTTTGGCACTTCCTGTTCTTGTGAACACCAAAAGTGTCCCTCCAGTCAAAAACGCTCTCTGCTTCTTGTTACTTCACTCGGTTTGAGACTAGAAAGCTGAGTCTGAGGTGGTGAGGTTACTGGAGGTAGAAGTAGGATGTTGTGACATCACAACTCGTCTGTTGAAGAAATAATTCAGGAGGGGAACCATTTAAAAAAGCCTTTAATGTCTCATTGTCTATGTATTTCAGCCATAAGGCCTTCACCAGGTCAAGTGCAAAATGGTTGCTTTTAGGCTGTTTCTTATACCTGTTGGCAAGTAGTCATGTGATCAGTATGGACCAATCAGCAGCCTGTAAACCAGTCGCTTTCCAGTGTGTGATGTGAAAAATGATCTCTTCAGACATATTTCTGTGCAGGTCTGGAGGGAATGTTTGACATTTTTTTTTCCATTTAAAGCAAGACTCCAAACAACACTGCTTATCTGTCTGTCTTAATTACAGTTTTCTTTTTTTTTTTTCCTGAGAGCAGTTTTCAGAAAAGAAGATAAACACGTGGCATTTGATAGGACAGGCGTTCCTGTTGCTTTATCCGCTGACAGATAACTTCACTTGTTTTAGTAGAAATGTAATCTGAATGGGAGATAAGCGGATGTTTGTTTTACAGAGCTGCTTGTTTGGCTTTTTACTCCCTAATTCACCAGAACTTTAAAAATCTTAAACACAAAAGAATATTACAGACTGCATGAAATAATCCTGACAGTTTATATTGTTTTGTTTTTACTGGTAAAAGAATTCAGACTCAGAAAATGGACCTGAAAAGTGAGTTTCAACCCGGTGCTTATATTATCGAATGGTTGTTCCTATAAACTGTGAACTCCACGGCTCGGTTTATGATTTTAGGGAGCGGTCCTCTGACAGTCTGTGTTCCACATCATTATCGTCTAGTTTTAAAACTATACATATTTTAAATCAGATCAGATTTGATAACAATTTCCCTTTATTTAACTTATATCTGTTCCATGAGTAGCCAGCAGGTGGCACTGTAGTTCAGTCACAGCCTTACAGAGAACTACTCATCTGTTCATCTCAGGCTTTGAGGTTTGGACGTAGAAGTGAAGCGCTTCAACCAGCAGATGGTGATATCTGATTACCTCTGAGGTTCTTGTGAGACAGTCTTCCTCTGCTGATGGACCAGGCCGCTCAGGCAAAGCAGGATATCAGTCACAAACAGATTGAAATACTCGCCCTCAGATGATTTCTCTAAAAAAATATATGTTAGGTGGATTTAGGAGATCTTTTTATGATGAATTATGCGCTGACAGGAGAGGATGTCTCATACTGCTGTAACTTAATTCTTCACTCTGGAAGAGATGAGTGAAAGCTGCTCTCAGCAGTGTTTTTGTTTCTCATTACTTTGATTTCATTCCAAACCAACCTGGACTGTGTGAGACATCATCCTGCACGTCTCATCTTCGAGCTGTAAGTAATAATCAGTCAGTATCCAGTTCAAGGTTTAAACCTCGGACGTGTGCAATGAGAAACACGAGGCGATGATAGTGAGAGGTGCAAAGGGGAAGTTAGTTATTGTCGTCGCTCACTAACGTGGTCAGCAGCTGCAGCAGCCGTTTTTTTTGTGGTTATTAACTTACTTGGTGCTTCATTTCTGCAGTTTGCATCAAAAATGGAGCTTCTTCTCTGAGATTAAATCAGTCAGATATCAACACACTGAAATAATGTGATTACACTTTCAGACAATATAATGTTAATTCCTGATATCCATCACAATCTGCTCAGAAATCAAAGAAACTTCTTTAAAGTGCAGAACTTAACTGAGAATCATCACAGTTTCTTCAGCATCAAAGTGATGGTTGTCCACATCCAAGGATACATTGGAAACAGGATCAAGGGATCTGTGTTGGAATAAAATGAAGAATTTGACTTTACTGCCTCGTCAGAGTTATATGAAAGAAGCCCTTTGTATTTTCTTTCATCTCCAGAGCCATCCTTTCTCTGATGACTCATTTCAAAGATCTCATCATTGGTAAATGTCAGCTTTGAGAGTGTCTGTGATTCTGCGGCTGCTTTAACATCACTGAGGTCACAACTCTCAATGTTCTCATGTCCACACTGACATCATTAAAAAAAAAAAAAATTAAAAAAAGAAGCTCAAAATGTGACTGTAAATCTGCGACCTTTCTCTGCCTGTTAATATGAGAAATGCCACGGAGTCTCAGAGGCCATTTCAGATGTTACAGGTAGATCCTGAAGCAGCAGCTGAACAGTTAATGCTCGGCTCCCAGACTCAAATAAAACCAGTAAAAAAGCCGACTATTTGGCTGCTGCTTTGGCAACGTGTCTGTGACATGGTGGGTGTTTAGGACACCTTGAAACCTTCTGTTTGGCAGCGAAGTCCGGTCACTGCGGTTGATTTATGAACATTAGGGAACAGGTCCACTCTATGCTGCTTTGCTTTTGAAATCTTTGTGTTGAGTTGCTCAAAGAAAAAAAGTTTCAATCGCACCGGCCAAATTTCTGACTTGCTTTATGACCCTGTAGTGATTTCCAGATGCAATCGTGGTTTTATTTTTTGAAGCCACACGCGTCCAAAAGTCTTCCAGCGGCCACTCTAAACAGATGTGTTGTGTTTTTCATACATTTCCATATATCAACATTGATTTGATTCTATCTGCCTGTCACCAGCAGAGCTGCTTTATCTGGAGGAAAACCTGTGACAGCACAACTTTGTTATACTGGCAGATGTTCGGCAGATAAGTAACCTCAATAAACTGAAACCATCCACCACCTTTTCTCTCACCATCCAGTGCAGCCGGGCGTTAAGTACATGATTTCAGGCTGCACTCATCCCCAGACAGAAGCTCTTCTGTACTCTGACAGTTTAAGCATCTGTCATCAATGTTTTTAAAATCAATGAACACATGACTAAACGTAAGGTGTGACGTGTTTCTCTACGAGGGGCAAGTCGTCTTCTGGTGCAGCTCCTACCACCTCTTTGTTCACTCCCTCAAAGCCCCGTTTCTGTAAACACGTCAAGCATCGTCTGTGATTCACCCTGGATCTCCTCCACGGTGTCCAACAGCGCCACTTCAGCTTGAATTCATTTTGAGCAAATGCAGACGTCTAACTGGTCAAAAAAAAAAAAAAATCGGTGTAACACAGATGCTGATGTTGATCAAGTGACTTAACCTGTAATCTTTACTTATGACGGCTGTTGTTTTACCCTCCGCGCTCTGATCTGTTCACGCGCAACAGGGACAGTTTCCAAACCCTTCAATCGCTCCTCGTACTGTTTTGGATATCACTCACTGCTCTCGTCAACCTTGATAACAGCAGCAGGCAGTTTGTGAACGCTGTGATGCATTTATTAATTTCCTCAAGAGTTGGTTGAGACCAAAAATTTGCAAACAGTGTGGTGGCCACAAACTCGGCTCCGCATGAAAGCAAATGTCGAAAATCTAGTAAAATGGAAACGGTTTGCTCAGGTTTGCCTTGTAATCTTAAAAGGAAACTTAAAACCAATCAAAGCAGTCTACAGTTAAAAGTGTGTCCCTCTAAATGATCCAACCTAGAACGGGCACCGAAATGAAAAGGCATTACTTTTTTCCCACCCACATTTCTTTAAGACTCGCGCCTGCTCAGACTCTGATTGGCTCTGATCCCGATATGCTTTACCTAACCATCCCACTGCTAATGCCTAAACGTAACCCTCGAAGAAAACAAGAACTTGCCATTCACAGCTCTAAAAGGAATATAGGTGAGAAAAAAACCAAACTTGGAAGTACTTGAATTTTGATGAATGTATTGTATTGATTTTTGCGAAGCTGTTAATATATTAAATATGATGCCAGGTTCTCAGCTTGATATAATTAAAAATCTTTTTTCAAGTTTGTACAAGTTCAACTCTATTTAATTTTTTTTTTTAACATTTAGACCTTGAAGTATATATTTTTTCTCATTCATTGGACCATGAATGAAATAAAACATGTTTTTTTCATCTTCAGAAGCTTAAGAAGTCAACTTCAAATCTTTTGCCACAAACTCAAACCTTTTCCGAAATATCTTAGAAAATGAGAAAAAAACCCAACATATCTTCACGTTTGAGAAGATGGAATTTATTATTAAATAATTACCAAAAAGCTGCTGATTAATTGTCTGATGTTGTCATGTCAGCCTCAGGAACCTTTCCTTGAGCTGTTGTGGTGATGTCATACAGGTTACTCATCAGTTAGTCCCGTGTCTCTGAGTAGCCCTGACTTAGAGAGCACAGTGAACGCATCAGAGTGTGAGGTGAGGCTGTCCGTGCGTCCGTCCGTCCGTCCGTCCGTCCGTCCGTCCCTCGCTCGCTCCCCGGGGCTGAATTTCCTCCTGGGCATTCCAGCGGAGAGGGTGAGGTCTCCGGGGAAACCCTGCTCTGCCCTGACAGACTTGGCCTCCAGCAATGACTGATGCACAATAGCAGTACACAGCACTGAGAGCATCACCGCAACCACCAACACTCCCTCCTTTTCTGCCTCCATGTCTCTCTCTCCCTCTTTCCCTCCCTTTCAGGCTGACGTGAAGGACCATTTGCCAAGTAGCTGTCAGTCTATTTGCACTCCGTTCTGAATGATATGAGCATCTAATTGCTCAATTCGGCCCGGCTCCAGCAAAAATGTTTACTTCTTCATGTATGCAGCAGAGTACTGTGAGATTCCCGGGTTGCCCTGAGCCATAGGAAGAGAGGTTTTCATTTCATATTTTGTCTCCAGACAAATCAGGGAGCCTACACGCTGGCAAGAAGAAGCAGAAAATCCTCTCGCGGCATTTGTTAATCCATGCTGCGTTGCACGAAGAGGGCAAAAGTTCACAAACTGCAGAGTGCATGCTCTCGCAGGCCAACATCACAAAATGCTGAAACTATTTCAAAGAGTACTTAAAAGGTGAAGACAATAATGTACATATGTATTGAAACTTAATCCCGTTATCTCAGATTTGAAGGTCCAGCGGTCCATACGCCGTGACTCTGAGACGGCTCCGGTCAGATTTTGAAGAAACCGACCGGGCTGATGCATCTTCTTCCTTTGACAAAATCTAACAGGAAGATTCTGATGGTTTAAAAACAGTTCACACTTTAGACTATCCCAGCTAATAACTTACTCTATGCCCCTAGTTTTTACGCCTTGCCTCTTCATTGAGGATTGACCAATTCCCCTGGATTGTGGCCAACTCCATTGTTAGTGCAGGCAGAGCAGACCGTCATGCGCCTTCATCTATCCTCATCGATACTAGCTGCGTCTCTTTAACTCACCGGGAGGGTCTAAAAGTCTCGGTGTGCTTAGAATAAAGTATTTGTTGGAAATCCAATATAGTCCCAAAACTCCTGTCTAGTGTTGAAATCTGAGCAATAAGGTGGGCCTGTGGATGGGAAGGGAAACGTTAGCCCTTTTTTCACTGTCGGTACCGCCTTCACTCTCCTCATTTCTTTTGTTGTCCATCGGGTGAAAGCTGTCGAAGGCACCCGGTAGTATTTTTGAAATCACTTCTATGGAGGTTCCAAGGGAGCTGAGTCGATAGTAAAAGGTGTCGTGAAGACACCACGACTGGTCAGAGAGGATCATCAGAATCACAGGACCTCCTCCACAAACCGGCCGTAGTTATCAGCCAAGCTACTTTAGCACCTGGAATCGTTTTATTTCTGGACTATTTGATTGATGGCAACCTGCAAAACCTGCTGCGGTCAATTGAAGACATGTCTGGTTGCTGATGAAAGGATCCAGGGAGCGTGTGTTGTGTTGAACATGATGTCATGGCGGTGTGGTGCGGCGTTGCCATAGTAACGAAGCCGCATCGAGGCGGTGCAATCCGCTCTGGACAACAAAATCTATTACCTGGCACCGAAAGCAAGTAGAGTTGAGGCGGTACTGGAAGTGGAAAAGGGGCTCCTGTCGTTTGGGTTAAAATGACGAATGAATTAAGTTTAGGGGTCATTACAATTATACTCATGCAGATAACGTACTGAACAATTGTGTTCGTGCTTACGCAAAAGTAATGTTGGCTATCGGTAGGGGACTGAGAACGAATAACGGTTTCCCATGTTTTGTTGCTGTGTATACAGTATGTTGTTTTGGGACACATGCTTGTACAATTGACGACCTGGTTCGCATCAAGTACTCGAAGAAGTACCCCCGATTTTTTTTTATAAGTATGTGACCCTTTGTAAACGCAGCAGTTTTCACATAACATGAGGTTCGGTGGAGCGGACACAAATAGAAACGGTGATAACTGTTCAAAAATGAAGCCCAGAGGGGCAGTTTGGTCTTGTCCCCATGCATGACTCATCCGCGTCCTATTAGTGGTACACAAAAGAAGTCACATATTCTCATGGTAAAAAAAAAACAAAGAAAGGAATTCAGCTTCACGGTGTTTATGTAGTGGGTGTGTGCAGAGACGGAAAACCCAGAACCTCTTAGCGGAGCTGAAAGTTTACATTTGAACACGTGTAAAGCTCTTGTTCAAACCAGACAGCCCAGCGGCCCGTAAATTAAAATCGATCACCCGAAGTGACAACATGTTTTGCAATACCTTGAAACGCATAACAGTCATTTTTAACCGGTGAGCCTGCGGGTCCTCCTTCATGCTCTACGGCAGCGGAGGTCCCGAGTGACGGGGCATTGCTGTCTAGTATGTAGGTCAGCCATCCTGAAGATTCACGGCTTTTAAAATTACAGAGAACGAGACGGCAAAGGACCCGAAACAGCTGGGACATGTTAAGAGCAAGATCCTCCTCAGTGATCGTAATGAACGTTAATGAACGGACCTAAAAGGACAGATGTCGGCAGATGGAAAAACAAAGGAGGCCGGTGTGGGGAAGTCGGGCGGAGGAGGACAGCGGCCTTGTTTAGTCAGAGGCTTTGAGAAAAATGGTGCAAAAGGGAACTGCTGTATGTTTTTGTGCGTCGAAAGGGACTGAAACTCCCAAACAGCCTGTCCCAGTAACCGAAGGCCTCCAGCATGTAGCCTACATCCTGAGCTACTCACGGCTCCAGCCCGGAGCCGTTGACAGATTGTGAACTGTCCCACGCCTGCGAGGGGTGAGAGTTCAACGCCGAGGCCCATGCAACACTGGGACATGGCTGAGAAGACCAAAGAAAATAGACGGTCAAAAATATGATCTTGAGAGTGAAAATCTGAAGTATGCCACCTAATAATGCTCTTCAGTTTTAGATATGTAGTGTCAAATTTACACTCATCAATAATGGTGAGTTGTATGTTTAGTGTTTTCCTGAAAATAAAACCACAAAAAGTAGAATAAAACAACTTTGTGTGTCTAATAAACCGATCTTGGCATCAACAGGATACAGATTTTGAAATAAAGTTTGTCATCACCATGACTGAAGATAATTCATCTGCATCACCTGCTTAGTTACTCCTATTACTTCCTACCATACTGCTGCTGCAAATAGGTAACACAATAAAGATAGAAATTCAGTGGTGCACACACACACACACACACACACACACACACACACACACACACACACACAATCAACAGAATATTTCAAGGAAAGAAATCGGCACAGAGGACTATCCCTCAATCAGTGAGTTCTCTTTATTAAAGGCACTTTATTTCACTAGACTCTCTTTGCCAAGAGATTCTGTTTATTTGAAGCGCTGCAAGGTCAGATTCTGTAATCTTGGAAAATGTGAGTCATTATTTTGCCTACTTGCAAGGTATTTTGGAAGGTCTGTTGAAATTTCAGTTCTCCTTCCATCAAATAAACAAAAAGATATTTTAAGGTTGTTTTGACTGTTGGGAGAGTTTGGAGCACGTACGCTGCACTGCAGGGCAGGAATCCACATATTGAAGTGCACACATGACCTGAAGACACACAAATCAATCAGCATTGTGATTTATGCTCTCGTTTCCACTGCAGAAATGCCACATGTGCAGAGCACACACTGTTTAAAATACTCCAGTGTGTTTGAAAAGCATATTTTTGTCCGCTTTTTCACGGTTTGTCTCCTTTTTCATGCAGGGCCAAGTATTTCCGAGGGAAGAAGCTGAACGGAGAGTACGAGATCCGAGTGGAGCAGGTACAGCATTGCTTTTTATGAAATATTTGAATTGATCATTTTAAAGCTGCAACATTTCCTTTTCGTTTCATGTTTAAGTCAGCCTTAAAATTTGTATAATTATTTTTGGATTATCTTCACACGTTTTTAGTCAGAGTGCAGAAGACTTGCCAATGACATTGATCAAACACAGTCATTTTAATAAATAATTTGAATTTATTAGAGAAATGCTGTGGTTGGCTAACTGACAAGTTCAGAAATGAAGAATCGACAACAGTCTGTACCAAATCAAAAATAATGTCCGCTTCCCTTGCCGAGCTCTTAATTTGTCTTCATTAGAACAGAGTGTATTATCATTATATATATTATTTATACCATGTATATATCAAACACTATCCTGCTGATGAGTCTCCTCGTGAAACTCTGTCATAGACAAACTGAAAATGGAGGCTTAGACTCCGTCCTGACTCTTCAAACCAACAAGCTACATTTACAGAAATGCTTTAGGAATATGTTTATTGACCTCCTTGCTAAGAGTTGAAAGATAGCATTGGTCCCACTCGCACGTCTGTGCATTAAGCATGCAGCTAATAGCCAGGAGGTCTTAAGCTCACGGATTCAAACATTATATCGCATTTCTTTAGTGGAGTGGAGAACCTATAATTAGTGGTTTTGTGAGGAGTTATGTGGTGTAACGGAGTGTACTTTCATTTATTACCGTTCGCCACACAATGAAATTTGCTCGGTTCAGTACACGATGTGATGCAAACATCTGCTGTCAGTAGTCTTTACATGCCCACATACGCTGCAAGAACAAAACCAGAGTTTAGTTTAAGTTCGGGAAGCTGCACTTTTCTTAATGGACATTTTTTTATTTGATTTCTTTTATACTTTGCTTCTTTTATACTACAGCTCTTTTCTTACTGACAGTTTACAACATTTTGGTGTCTGAACTGTTACAGTAAGAATCAAGGCCAAGTAAGAACTTTTCAATATTAAAATTCTTTGAAAATACTTTTTTTTTTTTTTTTTTTAAAGTTATACATTATTATCGTTTTCTCCGCTGTACCAAGAAAATTACAGAATTGTAACTCAAAAGCCGAGATTCATATTGAACCGTAAATGATGAGTATTGTTACACCCCTGATATCATTGAACTGTTTCCTCCTGAACTATTAACTCCTTCTTGTTAGCTGTTTCTGCCGTCTTCCAATTTCTTACGCCAATATTGGCCTAACTAACCACTTCCTTGCTGTAGCTCCAGTTTTAAGGAGTAGAAGTATCAATCTTCTTATTTAACTTTTGGCAAGAAAGCAAAGTAGCCAGGCTCCCCAAAATGTTGACCTATTCTTTTAAAAGAGCTGCCTAATTTTAATTCGATGCAGTTGTGACAATATTTCATACAGTGTGCACAGAAATATGTTTATGTGTCTAGACGTCCCGTATTTACGGTGTTTAGATAGCATCTAATTTACCTCAAAGAAGTCTTCCATCAGACTGTACATGTGCAAGCCATTGTTGAGACTGACGCTGCCTTTGAAATGGAGTGGTGGGTTTTTATGGGAGAAGGAAAAGGGACCACAAAAAGCTGGACGGGTGATTTTATAGCCTGTTTGCTCGACTCTCTACTGTTGTGGTCACATCGTCTTTCTGGGATGGTGTTGGAGCTGGAGGGGGGCGAGACTTTTCTATGATACGTGATTTCTTTTTTTTTGTTGTTAAACCTTGCGGTGTCATAGCTATTGAACCCCAATAAAATCTCGACAGAGTTAATTAGGCATCTTAAGTTGAGCCCCCACAAAGCTCAGCAACAGCTTCAGCTGACCTACTTAGATCTTGTTGGACCTTCCACTCTTTCCCAGAAGCCCCTCTGCATTGATGATAACAAGCCAGTCGCTAATTGCCTTCAGCAGCCAGACTCTTCATAGGCTGTTTGCGCACCTCGCCGAGAGCCTCGGGACGATGGAAACTCGATCTCTGTGTGAAAAGTTAGCGACATGCTGAGATGAACCCTTTTACGGCGTGACAATAAAAGCAGAGGGGCCCGTTGCACCCTCCTCCTCTCTCCAATCCCGCTCTTGTTTGGCTTTTAACATCGGCACCCAGCGAACATTTTGACATTGAATAGTCTTTTTACAACGTGCCTGCGCCAGTATTGAAACATAAGGTCAACTTTAAGCCGATACCAAACAGCTCCTAGGGCTGACTTTCTCACATCTTTGTCCCTCTCATATTGTGATTCGACTGTATTTGGATGGACACTCGTCTTGGCCAATGCACGCTCGTTGTCATCTGTCATGTTAAGCTCTCTAAAGCAGAGCTCAGAAGCCCCAAACCGACAGAACTTGCCTGCTGCCATATAAGGTATGATCTTTAGACCGAAGCACAGGCTCACCACAGCATGTGATGCTGCAGTGGGGAGACCTGATGGCAGCCGGGATGAGACCAAGAACAAGACTTTGATTGTAACTATGATATCTCTCATCCACCTCTCCCTCCCTCAGCCGCTGCCCCCGTGGCACATTTGTGGCCGTTATTGTGGATTATTATTCCCTCTTATTTACGTGACCCACTTTTAAGTTACATTTCGTAGACGCCTCAGGTCCTGTGTCCACTGGGTAACCCTTTTTTTTAATTTTTTTTATTTTGTATTGCTAAACAGTTGCTTGTGGGAGCGCCGGTGGTGGTTTTCTTTGTGCTCCTAAGTGACGAATAAAAACATGCTCTTTCTTAAAATCACAACATATGCTTAGTAGTACTTCTTGAAGCTCTGGGTGCCAAAAACATGCCAAGCATTGCTCACGGTTTGATCTGTAAGACACCTTTGGCACCTTTTGGATGCCAAATGAAAAACGGCCAGAAGTGTGGAGGGAGGTTTCCTTCTGTGTGTATCTGTAACTTCAGGGTCTCTCGTATACTTAACGTGGAAAGAGCTGGGAGTTGTATATTCATTCGCCTCTGTCAGTTAGTCCCGGGTGGGCTGAAAGCAAAGTTAATGTGCACTTACATCAGGTCAGTGCTCGTACATTACGAGTCTCTTGAGTCACTGAAATCACGAGGTGCAGAAAAACCGACAACACCGAAGCGACATTAATCACTGTCACATAGTTTCCTCTCATCTTCTTTATCTTCTCATAATATCACATTTCTGGTTATATTTTATCAAGATTAGTAGCAACTGTGCGAGGCTTGTCTCAGGCGTGGCTGTGCTTTGAACTAAATGCTGAGTGCGTGTAATGTTTACCCTGATAGTTTACCCCGCTATCAGCTCGTTAGCATTAGTGTCATGTTTTACTTCGATTAGGCATGACGGGTACGGTGCCTTATGTTTAGGTACCAATGACCACTTGGTTAGGTTTAGAGAAAGGTCATAGTTTGGATTAAAGTAGGTCATTTTACCTAAGTGACGAAAATTACTGAACATACGTTATGCAATTTCCATATGTTACATTATATAAGTAATTTGCTGATGCTACTTAAACGTTGAAATCCACATTGACTTTTGCTGTCTTATGAACTCAAACGCCTGTTTCTCGGGTGGAAATCCTTTGTTTGTTCCACCTCACCACCCCCGACCTCCACCCCACGCAAACTTTATCACTCTTTGTAATTCATCACATGACCTCCTTCTTCGACAGTCGGCGAGGCAAAGCGTAACACCTACACGGTATTCTGGATGGCGCTGACACACGATACGGTGCTGCAAAACCTCTCAGTTCAACAAATTAATCCAACAAGTATTCTATTGTTTTCAACTTGTCCTTTGCAAGAGAAAACTTGTACTGTTTGTCCTTGAAAGTTTACATAGTCTCACTTTCAAGGTTGACCCCAGCCCCTGACCTCCCTGCATGTTATTTCCTTTGCAGATATTTCGTCAGGGAGTTTTATCTCATTATAAATACCGGAAGATAATTCCTCCCATTGACACAACTGATTTGTTACCTGAGCACATACAGTATGCCTGCTGCTTCCATTTTGGACTCCGAGTTGTTGGGTTCATTCAGAAGAATGCATTCCACAGATCTCTGGAGCTTACAGGATTAGGCATCGCCTACAATGCCTTCTGTAAGCCTTTGAAGTATCTTGGATGTGTGCTGCCTGGTGGCAGTGCCAAGCTAAGAGCCTCCACATCTGACATATACGTATTGCTTATTGGCATTTTAAAACATTATGACAGTCGACAGTAAAAATTTTGAAAATGTTCACCAACTGCATTGAAAGTCGATCACCGACATAATGACGCCCAAGAAAAAGCTAGCAGATAAACTGCCTGTTTACTACCCACAAGTCATAAACACTGCAATTTACACAATTGGACAAATTAAACAGAGCTGAGGAGGTCTGTTGTTTGTAAAGGAACAAGAGAGCAGTTCTTTTGGGTTCCCGGCCCATGTGTGGTGCAACATCTGCTCAGCAGGCGTATGACCTCAGCGCTGTCCACGCTCCTCTCTGCTGTAGTCATGGCAGCTCAGGCTGTTGGCTGCATGTTATCCGTACCCTTTTTTTGGCCGGTATTCGTCCATGTCATAGGGCATGTGGGCCGAGCTCGCTCACGACGGATGATTTCATTTGTTGCCGATCCAGCTGCTCTCATGCCTTCTGTCGCTCCATTACATTTAGCATCTGTGTTACATTTCAGCATTTAGTGCCACAATGGATTATTTCACTGTTGTACAAGGTGGTAGTGATTAGTGGCAAATACTTTCTCTGTGGTGCAGATGAATAGTCCACTGGACTTCAGACTTCTCAATTGCATCAATATGTGATTGAAACAAAGCTTATCGAGAATTACAAACAATTCAGATGTAGTCAACACAAAAGTATCTGCCCTGTAACTACTGTGTGTTCCCCATGTGCTGAAGCAAATCACTGCAGTCTGTCCTCTCAAACTGAATAGCCCTCAGTCATGTAACTATAATGTGTCAACTCACCACAGGCCAGACAGCGTGGGACTAATGTAACAGGTACATTTATGTAATCATTTATACTCAAAGTTGTGTTTCATGCAGGCCTTGGCTGGTCAAGGTTTTTCCCATTAAAGCAATAAAAGAAGCAGAAAAAATTATATTTTCACGTGAAAGGAAACCACACAATAACCGCCATGGGGAGGAAAGATTTTTGTCAACAGCTTTCCCAGTTTGGATGTCCACTGAGGACCAGAAAAATAACAACTGTAATTGGAACCAGGTCAGCGTTAAAGGGAATATACTAGGCATTTGTTGGGAGGACAAATGCAAGTTCAGTTCGGCTAATTATAGTTTAGATCTGCGTAAACATTTCAGGGAACATCCTTTTTTCTTATTTGGCCTTCCTGGCCTCCCTGTAATACCTGAATGTGGAGCTGCTCTTTTTCATAAGCATATCATAAAGTATACTTTGATTTAAGTTATTTGATGTTTATTATTTTTAATGTCAATTTGTTTTTGTATACAACTTATATTTGTATACATACCTCCACAATATAATATTAGTATAATGATGTATTTCCATCTAGTGTAGAATTATCTAGAACGTCAGTCCCACTGACAGTTTCACTGCCTTCATTCTTACACTTAAAATGACACTTCAATTGTTTTGATATCTTTTCATTTCACATTCAAATAATTTATTTTATGATTTCATTTGTTTTGACCTTTTTTTTTTTTTTTTTACTTTTTTCTGCTGCAATTGTAAACACAAGCAAGCACACTGAAAGGTCATTAAATTCAGCCTTTTCTTTTTGTTTTTGTCTTTGCGGCCATGACAAAGTTGCAAAGCAAAGTTTGGGTGCAGCGTGACCGCTACTTTCAAGTTGTTTTTGCCAAAGGACAGAAGGTCCTGTTCACAATTTGACTCATGACCAAACAAAAGGCACCTTAACCACCTGAACCTCGGTGACACGGGTTAGTCCGACTCTAAAAATACTCGCAAAAATTCCAGATAGGCTGCTGTCAAGCCGTGTTTACTGTTCTGTCCACAGGTTCACGTGGCTTGGCAGGAAGGACAGAGTGTAAACAACACTGCAGAAATAACTGACACTTGCCCGTAAATTGCTGTTTCCTTGTTCCAATATTGCCTTTCATCACAATACTGTCCGTCAGGTATGAGTTATTGTCCATTAAAATAGCAGCTAGTGTTGATTTAAATGCCATTTTGAAATGGATAAATGCTTTTCCATTACCTGATCTTATGTGGTAGAAAGAAAGAAATATGTTGGATATTCCCAGTTTGCTTTGTTTACTGTAAATAAACAAATTATGCAGCAGTGGGAGTGGCTGTAGCTGGGAGAAACTCAAAACCTCAAAACCTCAAACAATGGAGAAAAAAAAAACGTCGTTAAAGAGGACTCGTTGAGTTCAGCTTGATCCACAGCTGAACTTAATCCTACTCTCCAGAAACTCTGTCCTTACAAGCAGCTCGGCGGAGAATCCATTCTTAATTCAGCCTGAATGCAGGTCAACAGATCAGAAGAATCAGCTCTGGGGGCAGTTGTCCCATGTATCACTTCCTGTTTTCCTTTCCCAGGGCAAGAGCTGCTCCAAGACAAGTGTCTGAATGTGTTACCGTGATGGTAACCATGGTGCTGTGAAAAGCCTCCTGTCCTGGCTTCTGGGCCTGTGCCCCGCACCAGCCACTTCATCCATTTACTGCCCAATGACAGCGGCTGTTAGCACTGCTCTTACCCTTAACCAGCCAATCAGAGATGGCGTGGAGTGCCGAGCCTTTGCCAAAATGTTTGCCCGCTCTCTGGGTTTATCTTCTTTGGCCTCCGTGGTTGGGATGGGATTTGTTTGGAAGGTGTGGTGATGTGTACATGTGAAGGGAGCGTCATGAGTCCAGGGTGTGTTACGTTGTTTTGGCACGGCATGCGCTGCTGAGCACACAGATGGTTCTGTAGGGGGACAAGTATCAGTAGAGAAGAGCTGAGCAACGGACTGGAGCCAAGTACATGTCCTTGAGGCACACTGAGCGTGAGTGGTGCCTTGTTGTCTCTTAAATAAGATTATGTCATTTACTCGCCCCCTGCTCTTCCTCTGAGAGTGCAAAACAATAAATAAAAGAGGTGGGTGTTTTTTCTTTCTGTGTCTTGGCAAAAAAAAAAAGAAAAAGGAAAAAAAAAAGAAAAACAGTTTTGTTATGTTGGCACATTCTTTCAAAGACTCCCCCGTACAGAGTTTACATGGGCCGCAGCACTGGATGAAAGGGAAATTCATATCTGAGAGTAACGCTGATAATATTCCCTTTTTATGTAGATGAAAGCCCATGTAAAGCTCAGTAAAGCAGGCTTAAAGTCTCAAATGACGATCACAGCATGAGAATGCGTAGATAGAAATTGATTTAACTTGCTATGCAAATGATCAGGAGCTGGGTTGAGTAAAGGGTCAGCTGCAGGATTTGCTTCAATCTTCATCCATGTTGGCGTTTATGAGGGCTGATCTAAGCCGTCGCTCTGCCTGTTCATTGAAGCACACGAAGAAAAAGCAGCTTATTTCAGTTGTATATTGTTGTGAGGCTGTCACATTATCTGCTGTGCTCTTTATTGCCCGATAAATAAAGTTTCAGGAAAAATCGAGCATAGTTTTAAATTCTTACTATTTCTGGTTTAAGACTGGCTGATCTGGTTTGCACTCATTGGTTTAAAATAGATATGGTTAATTTGTAAGCAAACTCTTTCCTGTTTATAATATTTATAGTGACGTTGACACTTGATATTTGACAGCCAAAGTTTTGTAAGTTCATTCTTGGGACCAAGTAAACATTTGTGCCAAATTTGTAGAAGTCCCTCAAGGTGTTCCTGAGATGTTGCAGTCCCAGGAATGGGAGGACGATGCCCTTTGACCTTTCACCCCCAAAATGTTATCAGTCCACCAACTGAAAGTTTGTGCCAGATTTGAAGAAATCTCATCAAGACGTTCTTGAGATAACGCAATAAAACAGACGGACAACTTAAAATACGTAATGCCTCCAGCTGTGGCTATCGCCATTACGGAGGCATTAAACATTTGACTTGAGAAGCTCTGAAGCTCTTGGTTGATCCACCACATCAGCTATCAAGAAAACGAAGTCATCGCGCTCCGTTGGGTGTTAGCAGTATAAAAGACTGATCTTGACCATCTTTGCAGTCCAAAGAAAACTCTCCCAAAGTCTCGACAAATGCTTCATGCAAATATTTCAAATACAAACCAGCAACGAAGGGTTTCTTGCTCTTACATTTCTTTATCCAGCCAGTCCAGGATTTAATCCATCAACTCTCCAGTCACAAACCTATTTCTTCGATTAGTTGACTGCCACATACCATTAGCCATGTGCTGTACATGTGTGCAGGGCTCAAGTCCAAAAGGAAGTATATCCTTTTCAGAAGTTTTTCTACCCCTCTGTGTTCTTGGGAAATGTTTTCACATCAAATTGGGTCTTTAAAATCACTTTTTCTTAGATATAAAAACACCCTCTTCATCTTCAGATGTAGCCTGTTTGGTGATACACATTGATGCACTTCCCTCTGAGGGATTAATAAAAGTATCTGTCTCTATACCTACCTATTTCCAGTCATTTGGGTCAAGGCTCTCCAGCTGTGCTGACACACATGACAACTGAGTTTTTCTGTGTCCTCAGTAGCAGCAGGCAGCAGTCATGTGACATTACCAGCAGAGCTGATAAACAAACTGGCCTCTTTGCTCTAAGTTTAACACCTATGTTCCACTTTCACATTATTTCCCCTCTGAGTAAAGTGTAATCGTTACACACGGCAAAACGAAGCAGTGAGTGACTGGATCTGGTCCACAGCTGACTCAAGATTAGAGACCTCACAGACCAATGAGACGCAGCCAGGCTCTCTGTGTAGTGTTGTGTTTGGTAGTCGATCACGTCACGTCAAATTGAATTTTAGTTTTTCCACAGAGAGTCAGCAGGCTACTTGTTTAGGGCCCATTAAAGCCACTGCATTAGTGTCATGTCTCATACTTGAAGGCGATGTGAAGACTAACAAATGGCAGCGTTTCATGTCTGAGGTCAAACCGGCTGCTGTTTCACGTCCCTGCAGGGCGTCCTGTACCTGCAGCAGATGGAAGTTTACGATGACGCAGCCTGACCTCGACACAGACCAACTCCTGTCGGGGAACACGGGATACGTGTGATCAAACAGCGCGTTCGACTGACTGAAAGCGTTCTCTGTGAGCACTCAGCAATCCCCCCCTCCTCTGAGGTAGCCAGCTATTACCAGGCCCAAATTCAGAAAGACGGGTCTGGCTACGGTTCATTGGGGAGTGTTTCCAGTCATTGCATGATAATGGACCTGGAGATAAATTTAAAGCTATCGGAGCAGCCTTTAACTAATCAGAACACCATATGACGTATGTTGCGCACAGAAATTCACCGAGTAGTACAACAGAGACCCCAATAACAGCAGAGTGCAATGCAGTGGCGGTAAATTATTATTGCTGACTCTGCAGACTCCAATTCCTGGATATTTGCTAGCGTTGTTGTAACTGTTTGTATCTCTTCACCTGGTTCAACCACCGCCGCCATTGTTGGAACTACATTTAGAAACAAACACTTTGACTTTTTGGGAATCATTTCCAGTCGTTGCATCCTTCTGTGCGTACAGTTCGGGTTAATTTTAAACTATTGTAGCGGTCTCAGCTGATCAACATTGACCACCACATGCGACAAACTGGCCGAAACGCTACCACCACCACTTATAAAAGAATGCTTGGCCTCAATTTCGTTAGCTGTTTGGTCCGCCTTTCCAAGTGGGCGAGCGAACCTTCATGCAAACAGGATTTCCAGACTATAATCACAGCAAACATGAAGCTGTGAGCAACAGGTGGGCGGAGCCAGACTACCTGTGAAGACTAGGTTGAAACCTAGAGTGTAGCTGGAATGTGTATCAAACCTACATGGCTTTTAATTTGAAAAGAGGGCTTTTAATTTGATATGGATACAGGAAGACGCGGCATTCGGCCAACCAATCAGTGGCAGACATTCACGTTCACAGCTGCCGTGCAGCCAAAGAGCATGAGAGCATGTTCACAGTGTAGCAGGGGGGTTTGACAGAAGAATTTGGTTCTTGTCAAACCTTTACAGAAAGTCAAGCCCTTTTTTTTCTTCCACATCATTTTCACTGTTACATAAGAACGATGTTTTTGAAACTGTGATCATCGATGTGACACAATAATTCCTTTCAGGAATGCTAAAATTGGTCAATAGTGTTGACATCAGAGTATGTCTGGACCGCGGTAACAATCATTACAAGGAGAATAGAATTGTCCCTCTCTGGTCCCATCCATCCAAAAAGTCCATTCCCAGAAGTCGGCCCCTCCCCTCGAGTGTCTCTGGGAGTTTGACTGAGTCATTAGGTAGCCGGGTTACAGCCTTTCACAAGGCCCTCACTGTCCAGGAGGCCACAGACTGGGGATAACTTGATTTGCCTTCTCTCACCAGCTCGCTCTGTCTCTCTGACCCCTGTCTTCTCCTCGATTCTGTTCAAAAGCAAAAATGTAAAATGACTCGTATAGAAGATGTACTGAAGCTCGCATCTGCAGCTTCATCTCATGACTTTCAGGAGTCAGAGGCACGACAGTAGAACACATTTTACCTTCACTTTTAAATAAAAATATTTCTGTCAGGAAGCCAGGAGAAATAAGAGCACCGAGTCGGGTAGTTCAGTGACTGTACGCGAATACTGTGTGTTGTTGTAGGATGGAAGATATAATCTAAGTTTGTCTTTTGTCTTTGTCATCCCCAGGCGGAGTTCTCCGAGATCAACCTGGCCTCCTACGTCAACTCGGGGTGTATGGTGGACATGCAGGTCAACAAAAGCGGCACCAAAGTGGTCAGGTGAGACGCTCGAGGAGAAGCGCTGCTCCTTTGAGGCACGGGCCCACACAGTGTGTTATCTGCCACAGTGAGCCGGCACAGAGGCTTCGGCTCTCCTCTCTCTCTGTGGTGATGAGCTCGGCTCTGGGTAAAAACACAGCGCCTGCACTCAGAGGAATGAGGGCTGTAATGTGATTATGCCGGTGCAGAACCTAAAAACAGCTTCGTGACTCGGTTTTAACCTTGCTGGGAAATTTGCATGACAGTGATTAAAAAAAGGACGGTTTCAAAATATTTAATCTCGTTACCCCTGACACTGTTTTCATTTGCTTCTGAGTGCTCTTGTAGCTCTTGTTCTCACAGTGTCATCATGATGTTATTCTGTGTTGCAAAATTCACGTTATACAACCAGTTGTTGCTGAGTGGTCTGTTCAGTGCTCTGGCTGAACTAACGGGTCCTGTTAGGCCACCGGTTCTGCTGTCGACCTGCTGTGGTAACAAATAAGATAGTTAGGAGATAGTTCATCTAGATTTTGCAGACTAATCAGTCTGTAGACATCAGGGTTGCTTTTAAGACGTGAAACCCTTAATTGCAGGTATTGTGGACTGACGCCAATGAGAGCACCTTGCACATACTGGGTGTCAATGTGCACGGTGCAGGGGAAAGCTCCGTGAGTCAGTATGATCAACATCAGCACCTGTGTTCAATACTTTGTGCCCACTGGAACGTTTGCATTTCTGATTCCACCATCCACCTAAAACTTGAGCAGAGAGCACACGTCAAGTTTAGTGTCGTCAAAGAAAATCCACCTGGTTGCACTCCTGAACCGATCTGATGACAGTGTTCTAACCTCCTGAACTCCTGAATGCCACTCAAACACCTCGCCTTTCTAATTGATTAATTGCTGCAGGCTTTCTGAAACATTTCAAGGGTCTCCATTGTCGATTTCCTGAGTTTGGCACAAACGTTGCTGTGTACTCTCAAAGTTTGTGGTGAAATTGCAAATGTTCACGTACCAGTGGTCACAATGACACGTGTGTAACGGGCTGATTTTGATCAAGTGACGTAGCTTGAAAAACATACTCATGAACCTTATTGCTTCCTCCTGCTCCATTGTGCATCTCTGTCCTGCGTCTTGGAGCTTTTTGATTGCATCTCGTGGATCACGTGCATACCAATGATAACAGCGGAGCGTGAGATATCTCCACCAGCTGAACACACGAGTCACATCTTTGTGTCAGGAATTGAATTAAAATCAATATGTTTTCATTTTTGCTTTTTTATTATCAACACGAGTGTGTCAGACATCCCAGCTGTAAAACAGCTATGATCAACATTTTATATCAAGGATGTAAAAGTGGTCTTTCAGAGTGATGATGCTACAGTTGCTGCTCACCAGCTGACTTCCTCTCAGCCTTTTGGTTCATTCTCACCACTCTTAGGCTCATTGTTTCCAGCCTCAGCTGACTGCTATATTTAGAGAAAAAACCCTGACGGTTTACCACCTGCCGAGCGCCACACCGCACACACAAAGCGTTAGCAACTGGCTAAAGTCTCCAGGGCGAGATCGGGGTTGGTGGAGACCCAAACAGAGCTAAAATGAGAGTAAATGTTTCAGGTGGCCAGAAACATGACCTCAAATGAATGCTAACGTTGCTAAATATATCTGTTGGACCAATGAATAAGCAGCTGTTTCGTAACATGTAATAATAATAATAAGTAACATTTTTAAGGTGTCAAGGAAATGAAACACTTTGTTACATATGTACCATTTGACAATATGATAAATTCCCCAGCAGTGTTATAAAAGGAACGACATCTTTTCAAATATTAATCAAATCAAGCTGTAACCGTATGCTGTAACATCTAGATATGTGTGCATGCGCATGCCACTCAGTGTCAGCCCACCAGCGCTCATTCTAGCCTTATAATAATTAGATAATCTGTGTTTCTGGCCACGACTCCGCTCAGTTACGGGAAATGGTCCGAGCGTGCACCACAAATCAAGTGAGAATAATCGCCGACACAGGGGCACTAATGCGCCCGACGTCACAATGCAACCTGTTGTCAGCACCGACACTGAGGTTATTGTGTGGGCTGAATATTTACGGCGATATTGCTGTAATGATAGAGAGGCCAAATTGGATGCAGATGGCATGACTGCTGCCGTGCTCACAAACACTGACGTTCACTGCCAAATTGTTGTGGTTTAGCTTATCATTTAAGACTCTGAACTCCACTACAAATAGTTGCATGGCTGTTTCAAGAACTGGAACTGGAAAAAGTTCAAAAGTTCCATCAGTCGTCACGGTTCGTCATGGAGAAAGACACCGGAGGATTATTGGGATAAAATCTGCCCTCTTCAAAGATCACGGCCGGTGAAAACCAATTATTTATTGTTTTATCGTGGCGTTTCATTCCAAGCCAGAAAAATTGTGTAATATGTCCATAGATCGACAGAAGCCGGACACAACACTAACTTCTGATATGCCCTTTGTGTGTATGTGTGTGTGTGTGTGCGTGTGCGTGTGTGCGTGATGTGTGTGTGTGATCACGCGGGGGGCTACACACATGCATACGGGCACGTTTACGGCGTATATTTAAAGCAGCTTCCGGCTTCTCCACGTGTCTCCCGGCTGATGCGTTCACAGCGCTGTGACCTCTGACCTCTTTCTGCAGGCATGCTTTGCAGTGAGCACATCTCCTCTGCCGGCTCCGTGCGGCAGCACACTTTCTCACACGTCTGCGGTTTCACTGCTGTTGATGCAACCAGCTGTCTCTCGCTCTTATCTTGCTGTGCATTAGACAAAATATGAATCTACTGTACGGTTAAATATGAGAGATGAAATGGAGACAATGGATCTCACATGATGCTGTAAGAGCTCAGAGAGGAAAACAGGTCACACACAGTGTGTAGTATATGTGTGTATCAGGTTTTATACACTCTTGTTTCTGGTTGTGAGCGCTGATAGAACAGATTTAATAAGTGCTTCATGATCAGGTCTACATTTTATGACACCGGCAGGTCAGCTGTATAAATGTGAATGCACACGAACAATGCAGATGCCATTCTCCACACATATGCTGATACTAATACATGAACGCGTGCTGAGCTCCTGGTCACACATTGTAATGAAGTACAGATGAAAAATAAGGTTTTTGTAAAATGACGATTTGAAGGTGTTGTGTGTACTCTCCAGGCCAAACGTATTTGAACATAACAAAGTCACACTTTTTTCTGTCCTTCAGGCTCTTTGCTTCTGGCCTGCAGCGACACTCTTTAGGGAATATTTCCCAGTTGTTGCATCTTACGTCACTTCGACCTTTAGGCCATTAAGCTTTGTACACTGCGTGTTGAAAAGGCTGTATCTCCCACACACTTCTATCTAAATCAGGGGTCTCCAACCCAGAGCCCACGACCCGGTTCGGAGTAGATCATGAAAGGTTTGAAGAATATGCATTTGTTTTTGAATTACTTGGGACACTGCCCAGGTTTATTGACAGCCGCCCGGGTATATTTGGCGATCAATTTTTATGAATTTGTTTTTTGAACCTGCCCGGGAGAATGACTCGATGAACAATCTCCCCCTGCTCCCGTTATCTGTGAGTGCATCAGAGGTTAAGCTCCGCTCTGAGTGGAACACACAGAGAACAGAGGACAGAAACACAGCGGAGACCGTCACACTGAGCAGAAAAGAAACGGGTGCTCATAAATTAGATAAAGAACACAAATACAATATTTTTCTGCTGGACTGCAACAGCGGGGCCACAGCTATAAAACGAATGTCAGTCACTGAGTGAGTGAGACATCAAAGTTACATTGCAGCTCAGCTGAACGCTGCAACTTTTCACATTAAAAGCCCTCCAGTTTCACACAGGGTCCGGCCATATGCTCGGATGTGACTTAGACCTGTGTTTCTATCAGGAGGGGCGGGGGGGTCTCGATCAAAGGGGAAACTGAATTTTCCTTGTTAAATCTTATATTAGAAGGCTTTATTTGACACTTTCTAATAAAGTTTGGCCACACACGAGCTGCACGCACTGCAGTAGGCATTTCAAGCACATCTGTGTAGATACAGGAAAATACCCCCCCTCCCTTTCAATTGAAAACATGCAGAAAAAAAGCATGCACATGCTGTTGAATTTAATCTGTTGTGATACGGTATGTTAGTTGGGTATCAATTTGTTTTTGGTCACATAACAGAAGCTTATTCAGTTGGTTTGGGTGGAGCTCAGCTATGTAAATAAATGTTACTAAACATGAGTAGCTCTCGGACGCTTTCATTTTGTCTAAGAGCTCTCTGAGGGGAAAAAAAAACCCCGATATATATTAATGCAAACCTCCTCATATTTAAGCTAAGACTTGGCTCTTGACTTTAGTATCCATTATTTGGTTTCAAATTAAGTTTGCCGGTAATCGCGCAGTCTGAATGACAAAATAAATATGTGTGACTGTCCAAATACTCACGCTCTGGATTGCACATATCAGTGCGTACGAGGTGCAACGTGGCACGTGTTGTACAGCCTGCAGTACAGCGGAGCGACACGCCACAAGGTGCAGCAGTCATGGCGTGTTGTGCCCTGCTGCACTGCTGTAGTCAGCCCTTTGGCTCCTCCGCTCTCCGCTGCCAAAACCTCGGCTCGAAGTGGGAACGCTGGTCTGGCAGCCAAAAGTATGATAAGCCACAGAGCAGCGTTCCTCTTCTCCTCCGTCCTCCCAGAGCTCCTCCTGTGGTTAATAAAAGCGGGTGATAAATTAGTGGTGATTGATGTCGGGCAGTGAGCGTGTTAACGCTGATTGAGGAGTTTATTGAGCTTGTTTAAGTGTTGCACTCACTTGAAGGAGTTTTGGTAGCGACCAGATGCCTAAAATGAGAATGTACAATTAAATATGAGGCAGAGGTTTTAAACTGTTGGGAGTGCTTTCTGTCACAACTATCAGCATGGCAAGCATCAGCGTTCGATAAAAGAAGCTTTTACGGGTCTTAGATGGGCCTAATTAACACTGCTGCACGCAGTACTGGACCCACGAGGACACTGATACTCACTAATACTGAAACTCAAAGGAACTAATTTCAAACTGGCTCTTTACATGAAGCTCTGTTATAGACTTGACTGATGATCATGTAATGACCATTATGGTTATTATTAACCCATTCAGCCCCGGGCCATAAGTTGCAGCTTTGTACTACTTCCTTTTATGTGCCACTCAAAAGTCTCTCATTATGTTTCAGAACAACAAAGATTACGTGAAACAACATTTGATTTGAAGGGTCCATTATAGATTTGTGATGGATTAGAAATAAATTAAATCCAATGACAGGATGCATTCAGTTTAACTCTGAATGACTGAATTAGGATATTAGCTTTAATAAGTTGTTAAACAAATCAGTGAAACCTGCGAGGTTTTTTTTTGTAGCTAATACAACTATGAGCTTATAACAGCATCATAAAGAAAAATAACAGTTAAGCAACAATATTATTTTCACACGTTTCTTTGCGAACAAAGCAGGTACAGATATTGAATGGATGTGGCTATGATAACTATTACAACACACAGTGATAGCTTTTACTATAGATATGTATCGGGACCAAGTGACGACTCACCGTTACCTCAGCCATTGGTTTGTGAACGGCTGTTTTTGAAGCCTTCATCCCGGCATTTTTGCCACCGCTGTCTTGGTTTTGGAGCCAGAAGTGACCATATTTGGATAAACTGGGAGAGGAGGAAGGGAGGGGTGGGTCCAAGTGAGGACACTAAATCTGGGCCCCTATACCAACAAGCTCACTCCACCCTGGGCATGTCAATCAAGCCACGCACACCCTCATTATTTTCTGAAGGACCACCAGAGCACTGATCAGAAGGAGGAACTTTAGATAACAACACCATAATGACTTGTGGAAAACATGAATTGACTTTGGATTTCATGAGAGAAGTTCACGCATGTTGAATGGGAGTCTATTGGAGCCAGCCCCTAGTGGCCCTCAGCGGTATTGCACTTCAAGGCACTTCAGCATCAGCTTTACTTTTCAGACCTGGGGACTGCATCCATTTTCATATACAGTCAGTTGTGGTAGCTGTCACGAGGAGCACTGAAGGTAATGTTTTTCACAGACCAAAAAAAACATACAGTTCTTAGCCTCACCTACTTTGGTCTGATTGGTGGAATGTTTTTTCTAAATACAGTCAGTGGGCACAACATCAGACTTATTTGAACTGTGGATCAGATTAAGGGATGCTGGGGGGGTGATTCAAAGGTGTGTAAACACCTGTGGAGTTTACTTGTAAAGAAACAAACTTTACATTCGCTGGTTCTCATTGTGTGCATCTTTGAGAATCTTGTTTGGTTTATATTCATGTTTGCTTGCTATAAATGTTCGTTGTCGAAATACAAATTCCAAATAGAAAACAGGGTGTGGCTTCCAAAAACATGGCTCCAACAGAGGGCCATTGTTTAAGTCAATTTAACATGTGCTCATTGATGCTCACTGGGAGCCAAATTTAGGGCAATTACACGTTTATTTATTTTTTGTGTAAAAGTTATCACATACAATTTCATTCCCAAATGCAATTCTGTAATTTTCTGTGAGTATAAATACGCGTTTTAGATTAGCCGACAGGACGGGATTTGAGAAAAAGGACCTGAATTTGTTTCAACAATACACTGAATCACTTGTTCAGATGGGAGTTTATTTTTTTCTTTTGCTGTGTGGCCAAACGGCCTCGTCACATTCCTCACCATTCTCAGCCCCACAGATGGACGGATGGAGGGAGGCAGCCAGATCACATTAGCAGATCCTTGTCTTGAGTTTTTTTTTTTTTTTTCTTCTCCTTCTATTTAATTTTCTTTTCTGAAAGCCACCAGTCTCAGCCAGAGAGAGCCACCCCTTCTTCACTCCACAATCCCATCAGCACACATAACCAGACTCTCCTCCTCTGGTTACCTCAGGTGACAATTTACCACTTAGACCACACAAACACACGCACGCACGCACACACACACACACACACACACACACACACACACACACACACGCACGCACGCACGCACGCACACACACAATCTTAAACCCCATTTTAATCAGGAAAGGAACTGTCTGCTTGGAGCAGCCTCAACGCCTAATACCTCAGACAGGTTCATCTTGTTACCGAGCAAATAAATCCCGCTCACAGACACGCTGAGTTCAGACATGGCTTTGAGGAGGCCTGAGGGCGGTTTTCCTTCAGGAGCGCTGTGACTGTAATGAAAGCATACAGCGTCCGTGAGGCCCGCTCCGCCCGTCTCTGCTTTTGTAATACGGCCATGAATACAAATGGCCCCGGTAATTCACTCAAACTCCTAACAACGCTCATTTCCCTTTCTGCCAGAGGTCATTTGGCGCTCTATTGCTCTTGCAGCTCCTCTCCTCATTACATCGGCCTCCCGTGGGACTCTTCTTCAAATCCTCAACATAATCGCTGTTAAACAACTAAACACTCTCTAATTTGTTTTGCTGGTAGATGTGCTGAAGTTACACCCTCTCCTGTTTAGATTTCACACGTGTGATTGAAATAAATCTTTCGCGGTTGGCGCCCCTTCATTTATTTCCTACGTGACCTTCGCAGCGTTCGGTGTGGTGCGCCGATGAGCCCCGGAGTACGAGCTCAGCTGGAGGCAATCGAGAGCGCTGGCAGCCCCGACTGGGCCACCGCCCAGGTTCTCAGATGCTGCCAGGTCACTCTGGTGCCACCAGGACCCGAGCCAACGCCGCAACCACAAGGAGTCCGCAGGAGTCGTAGATCCAGGCCAGGGGACCACAACATGATGATATAGGCTTCAGGAAGTCACTGCACACAGCTGTTTCTCAGGGCTCCGTGGGTGTGGTAGATTTAGCTGTACAGTCGTTGATACAAATCCCAATAAAGGGCAGTTTGATTTGTTTCAACCTTTCAGATAAACGTCCAAAAAAATAATTAAAACCTTAACATCAATATAATGACGTCAACAGTCAGGCTTCTCCTGTTTACATTTCTAGTGTTTTTCAACTTTTACAGGTTGATCTGTGTTTTCGCGAACCTCACTAAGTCCACCTCTGATTAAACTTGATCAAACTTGGACTTAGCGACCACCTAGTCTCTAACTTCCTTTGGTGCTGCGCTGTTAGCGTGCTGTGGTTTTTGTTTTTTTTCTCTGAAGTTTCCTGTGGCTAGAAACCACAGCTGAAGAGCACTGTGAGTTGCAATGGTAAAGTTTCGGGCCACAAAACCAAAACAATAACCTCAAAGTCAGTAAAACAGGCTATGGCGCTAAAGGCACCTGCAGAGTTGGATTACGGTTGAATCACAATGAGTCCCTCTCTCATTATATAGTAATTTGATCCCCTCTAATTAAAGCCTCTTTAAGTAATGAGATCCTGAGGTGTTTGAACTTTGGACAGAGCTCGGCTGTTTTCTCCTGCTAGTCCTAATGCTAAGCTAATCGTCTCCCAGCTCCAGCTCCATGCTTAATGCACAGACACAACAGTGATATCAATCTTTTTATCTAACTGTTCTGATACCATAAAAAGAGAGTTTAATTTTGCTCTGTGCCCTCATAACAATGTTGTGGCACCATGTAGAGTTCATTTTTGCTCCAGAATCTGACCTCCAAACAGGAAAGCACAGACTTTTCTCTCGAAGGTACGTTTCCCTCTGATGACGGCGAGCCACCGCAGCACAATGCAGCATTGTGTACGAGCGCTGTGCTGATCCTCGGTATGTACTGTTTGACATTTGTGGCATTCCCGCCGAGGTCTATCCCGATTATCCTTATCGATGAGAGACAGACTGATGGAGGAAGATAAGGCCCTTACCAGCTTTTCGAGCCAGGCACAGGGCCATTATGAGGACAAATGTTCCCTACATTTCAGACAGCCCTGTGGAGCCTATTAGAAGGTCAGAGATTCTGTATGATTAATGGATCTGGAGACCAAATGGCAGCATATTGTCCTGAGTTTGAATAGTTTCCCACTCAAGGAATGCTGATGAAAACATCCTGTTGGCACTGTTGTACAGTATATTGAATAATGCCAGTTGTGTATTCAAAACCAGACAACTATAATGTGGAGTGTTCTGGCTTAAACAAGTTTTTTGGCAATTTGAGCGTTACCCTTCATTCATTATCACCCTTTATTTCTGCCTTTTCTTTCCTTCTATGTTTCTGTCTCACAGGATAAAACTATCATTGACTTTTCTTCTTTTTTTTTTTTTTTTACTCTACACCTGTGAAAACAAACCGTAAACTCAACTCTAACGTATCACATCATAAAGCTGACGTACTTAACAAACTGTTTATTTACACTCTTCTTTGAGCTCAGTTTTTGGCCACCAACTTCAGAGGGAAAAACTTCTGCTTTATTTGCTAAATGCTACGTTATGTTGCCTCGATCTATGCTCACTTTATCTGTCTGGTGTTTTGTGCTGGACGAGTAAAATGGGTTTTCAGAGTGGTGATATGGAAACCAGCCGCCTGATGCGTCTGGAAATGACTCTGATGAGAGCTGTAAGACTCAACCGCTCAAACATAAAAGTTGGAAGCTATTAAACCAAAACATTGAGCTGAACGATGGTAAAATGCTCCATAGAGCTGAGGGAATCTGCAGATCAGGTGACTATTCTCTGAGTAAATCACATCATGCTAACAGATAGAAAACAACAACTTGGCAAACACAGTACATTTGGGCCAAATATAAACACTAATGGTGTGTAACATAAACATGAAGACTATTCGATTCACATTTCCATGGACACACACTTAAAAAAAAAAAAGTGGATCGTGAGGTTGGAGAGGTCCTGCTGTCTCACTCACTGAATGGACAGCTGGCGAATATTTGATTGAATAAGAATCAACTCCAACTTCAAATGTTTTTTTGTTTGCAGGCCATAGAGTATAAAAAAGCAGACTTAGCCTCCGGTTCTGAAAAGTAAATTAATGCCTTAATGTGCAATACCACTGGGGGCCACAAGGGGCTGGTTCCAAAAACTCCTCAGCTCCTCCAAACATGGTCACTTCTGGCTCCAAAATACCCAAGATGACAACGACCAAAATACAAGAATGGAGGCTTCAAAAAAGCAGTTCACAAACTAATAGGGGACATCTTTGTGGGTTGCCATTTGTTTGAGACATGCTACAGTTCCTCATACACAGCCCATAACTAATCTTCACATCAAGCCACAAATAGATTTTTTTCTTTAACAAATCAAAAATAGAATTTAAGCTTGATTTAAATGCCATTCTCTTTTCCACAGGTTTGTTGGAATTGACTGCAGATTGACTTGTTATGACGGACATGTTTTTCAGCACGTCGAAACCTATCTTGCTCAATTTGCTATTGAAGTGTTATGTGTGGGCGTATGATTCCACATGGATCCTTTCTGTCCTCATGTCCTTATCTATAACCCTACTATCCCTCATCAGTGCCTCTTATCAGCCTTTATTGCACCACTGATAACCTATTCAAAGGGTACATTTGCATATCGCCCGAGAAGTGGTGCCTCAAGAGCCTGAGCGATTCGGATCGTAAAGCACAAATGTGCTGCTTTAGCGTTAATTCATGACTCGCGGGGAGCCGTGCTTCGGCAGAACGAGTCCGAGTGAAGAGGCACAAAAACAAAGTTAATGGGTGACGAACCTCAGTAATGCTCTGCTGCTGTAGGGCACCGCCTCTATTAACGGTAGCCCAGTGAAAGACAACCCGCTGTGCAGAATGGCATCTGGCCTTTCTGTGGTAATGAGGTAGCACAAAGGTTCAGTCCGTCTGATACACGCATGCACTCAGCAACACATGGACAAAGCAGTTTTCCTGTAATGTCCCAACAGTGAGGAGATCTTAATATAGAACAACGAGAGATAAGAGCCTGTTCTGATTTATGTACAGCTGCGATGAGAATATATCAGACACATGGAAAATCTGTCTGTGAGGGTGTTAAGTACGTACGTCGAATTTGATTTATTTAGCAGCGTTTAAAACAAAGTTACAAAGTGCTGCACAGGATATACAGAGAGAAAAATAAACGACTTGTATACATAATATTATACTCAAAAATAGAATATTCACTGCCCCATTGCAGGGAAGGTAAATTGGAAAAAAAAAATGGTTTTGAAAAGTTTTTTAAGCTACTCGTGGAATTAGCTAATTTAATAGATAGGACAAAACTGTTCAAGAGCGATGGGCCCTCATGGCGAAAGCACAATCGCCTTTGGATTTGCAGAGGCTGCTGGGTGTAGCAGGGAGACCTTGGTCGAATGATCTGAGCGGCCTGGAGGGGAAATAGGGCTGCCAAAGTTCAGAGATGCATGATGGTGCAAGATAAGTTGGGCCTTGTAAGTGATGAGCAGTATCTTAAAATCGATTCTGCATTTGATGGTAAGCCATGTGAGGGATACGATGATGGGAGTGATGTGGGATCCGCAGTTGGTTTTGGTTAACAGCCTGACATTTGAGATGAGTCAAAGCTGCTCGGCTGAGACAGAGGTGAAAAGCATTGCAGAATTCAAGAAGGGAAAAAAAGATAAGAGTATGGATTAGAAGTCTAGATCACGGCAGTGATCATTGGCAATGCTCCGGAGTTGAGGATGAGACTCGGGACCGAACTTGCAGAACTCCATCGAGTGAAAGACACAAAGGCATGACTGTAGGGTTCAGGTTTGTTTTTATTCAACCTATACTCTCGGACGTACTTCAACCAGGAATGCCACATGGTTAGTTCATCAGGTCATTTCTCGGTAAAAATGCCAAAAAGAAATCAATAAATAACTGCTTTCAAATGTGACTATATGGTGGTTTCACTGGTATTCTATAATAGCAAATGTAATACTGTTAAGTTTAGTTGATTTAAAGATGCCATTTTTTCACTTTTCTGACATGTTATAGTCCAAACAACTAACTGAATAATTGTTCGGTCAACCCAATTAATCATTCAAACCTTCCAAAACTTGCTTCCAAACCTTCCCTCAGCCGAGCCGATTTGTGGTCTGAGACCAAGTTTGACTGAGAATAACTAAAGACTTTCTTTTGTGCATCAGCGTCCAATCTTCAGTCTTTTTCCTGTGCATGTAAACGCTCTCACTTCATATAACTGCTAAAGATTTGTTCTTGCCCGATGGCAGAGTTTAACATCAGGAAACGGAGAGAGTCTGCAGCGTTAGTCTGTCGTCATGGCATGTTCTTCTTGGATGCAACTCTGTATTTTGTTTCAGGCCGATAAGATGTATTAATAGCTGTCTTGGTTAAACTGCTCACACACAGCAGGATGTTGTTCTCTTTCTGGTTGCTAGAAACAGCACGTCACACGGATCGGCCCGTGTATTTTATCATGAGGCCGTTGAGTGTGGTTTGGTTCTGGAGCCTCAGTAAACAGCTCCATCCAGTATAAATAGCAGAGCCTTTGGTGTGTTGCCACTGCGGCTGACTGCAGCAGCAGGGAGGAACAGCTGCAGTCGCTCTGTCGCCGAGACCAGATCACTCCTCGGCCGTCTAACGTATGCAACACTTGAGGACGGCCCGGCTGTAATTTCAGCTCTTGTGTACCTGTGCATGTCTGATGAGTAAGTTACTATATCTGCAGGTAATCTAGTGACAGCTTTGGCTGTGTACATGTTGTATCTGGTGTTGGATCGTTTACTTGTCATAAACAATATGGTCTTTGTCTTATTAAAGCTGCACTCGTCAGTATTTTAATTTTAATGGTTTAGTAAATGTAATATGAAAGATGTTGCTTGTAGTGATGAATCCACTGACAGTCACCACTTAACTCTGCAGGTTTAAAGAATGTTTTAGTGTCTTTCAGCGCAGTGTTTTGGTTTTACGCCCGGCAACATTGCTTTGGTTTAGTGTCGTTGCTTTCATCAACTGTTTCCAAAGGCAGCCATGTGAAGTTTGTCTTAATTGATTAAAAGTCCAATAATATACATTTTATAAAGATTTATACTTTATTTCCCCGGGGAAGTGCAGATGGATATTAGCTCCTAGCTAAAACTGGTACGATAAAACTCTTCCCCTTGGTGAGTGTTTTTCGTACATGGTTCCCGACAAATACATATAATTAACTGAACTATGTAACTATGTTTATAAGTAGAGTCCAAACACGTGCTGTCAGTGTGTCGCACTAAATCTGAATACACAATCCAAATAGTTTAAATATTGTACATTACATTTTATGTACATTTAAAAAGAACACTACATATTGTAAATTAACATTTTTCACCTTCACTGTATTCACTGATTAAGAAAAAAAAAATTCACATTTTGGGATAAAAGAGTCACAATGTAGAAATCTAGTAAACGGGTCTTTTAACAGACAGAGATAAATTCCTTATTGTCCTATTGTTGCACAATACCAGAATCAAAACGTAAAACATGAATAGGTAAAAAAAAAAAGGACTTCAGTCTAAGTGAATTCCTGGTGTTAATGTGAAATGTGCACCTGTTTAGAGAAGGCCTGCAGGTGCTGGAAGGGCCACTTGGCCCTGCTCCCAGAACAGTTTGTAAAGGAAAGGATTAGGCTGTGTTAATTGGATAGATGGTCCAAAAAGATTAGGTGCTAAAGGAGCATTTCTTCACCCTTTCAGCCAGACACAGTGAGTGAATAATGGAGCCCTGGACTGTAAACACAAGGCCCAGATACAGTGTGCTAATGTGCTGACAGAGTTATCAGCCTGGGATAAGCCAAAGTGCTGGAGGTGTCTGACTTTGGCATAGTCAGGCCAGTTGTTAAGCATAAAGGTGATTCTTGGACATTTAATTTAAAAGAAATCTTTTGTAAACATGCATCCACGCATGCATCCAGTTTGAATGGCAGTAAAAATGTGCTGTACTTGCCCGCTCCAACTTTACATGTCACTCTTTTTGTGGCATGTAAAGTACCAAACTGCTAATGTCGGCATGCCAATATATTCAGCAGGTATTACTTACCGTATTCAAAATGTATGTATGTAGATATAAAGGGCTCATACCAAGGAAATGAAAAGTCAATGATTCTTAGTTTCAGGTGGTTATACACTCATGAAACCACCTTTAAGGGCTCACCAAAGATGTTCAAATTCATTCTGTGGGGATATGAACGTGTGCACCAAATATCATGAGAATATATCAAATAATGTGTGGGCCATTTAACAAACACTGTCAGCCTCATGATGATGCTAGATCAAAGTGAGTAGGCTTCATCCTCTGGGTGCTTTGAATGTCTGTTCAAATTGGTTGAGATATTTCAGTCTGGCTTTTCCACCTTATTTTATTGAAAACACTAAGCTGCCTTTATTTCAGTCAAAGTTATTTCCAATCTCCCCGACCCTTGAAGATCGACCACCTGAAGTCCGCCAACATCCAGTTTGACGGTTTTCTTTTCCACGTCCGTCCTGCTGCAGGTCCTTCAAGCCAGACTTCGTCTTGATCCGCCAACACGCCTACAGCATGATCCCCGGTGAGGACTTCAGGAACCTTGTGATCGGCCTGCACTTTGGCGGCGTCCCGAGCATCAACTCCCTCTTCTCCATCTACAACTTCTGCAGCAAACCTTGGGTGGTAAGCGGTCTTTAACGGCTCTCTTTGCTCTACTTTAACCCACACAAAGGTGCCACGAGTCCCTCCCTCGGCAGCTACCTTCGACTGATTTATTTGGCCTATTAAATGGAGCTGTAACACCTGTGTCTGGAGCCTCCACCGCCGCACATTATTGGTCACTCTGTACTGAGGGAAGCGGTGAAACTGGATGCTCGGCTCTGCGTGAGTTCATAATTGCACTTTTGTCACCTACAGTGCAACAAGTGTTCTCCAGAAGAGATGACACGCAGAGCCACATAACTTGGTGGAAAAAAAAACAAAAAACGTTTTCCTTCACCACATATTTACAGTTACCTGTTTTAAAAGCATAAAAAAATGAAGACCTTTGTGATCCGTTAATGGTGATGAACCTTGAATTTCTGGATCTACTTGGTATCATAGATCTCAAACATCAAAAGTAAATCACCGCTTTTATTGTCAGTACTTTAAAATCGAGGCTCGTTTTTACAGCTGCGATTTTCTACAACCATACAGAGAAGAGCACCCGTTATAAAGGAGGTGGTGTGGCAGAAAATACAAGCAGCTTCAGCGTCACGCTAACCTCACATTTGTGTTGACCCACCGCTGCAAGCAACACGTTTAAATCCATAAACTGAGGTGACGCAGGTAAGAAGTAGGTCCACGAGAACGGAAATCACAACACCTCGAGATTTAATAACTCCTAGAAAAGATTACTTTTGAGTGGTAAGGATTCACAAATGGATTCATCCTTGTGGAAAAACAGGCGTTCAAGGCCACGCGGTCAGAGTTTTGTCTGACTGTACCGGGCCGCATTTTATAAGCGTCTAAAAGGGTCAAACAAATGAAGCATCCTCTGCGTCTAAATGTCATGCAGCGAACACAGGAGCAGCTTCTAAAAGCTTCCATCTAACCTCTCCCGCTTCAATAATGACGTTCGACTGTCTTGTTTATTTGTGCTTGCAGTTTTCGCAGATGATTAAGCTCTACCACTCCCTCGGCCCGGAGAAATTCCCCCTGAATGAACAAACCTTCTATCCCAACCACACGCAGATGGTGAGTGCCTCGCAGATATTCTTCTTCTTCTTCTTTCAAACCGTACGGAGAGCAAAGAAAATACACTCTCACACACACACACACACACACACAAAAAGAGATCCAATACCTGCCGTGGTCCGGTTTTCATTAAATCTTTATTATAAAAATATAAAACACAGAAATTAAGTCAAACATTTCTATAACCCCGTACAAGGAAACACCCCCACAATTCAGAAATCAGTGTTTACACACAGACGGTACACAGCTTCCTTGATTGGATTTTTTTTTCTTCTTTTTATTTGAAGGATCAAACTTGACCGAGTGTTTCTGTGTTAAGCGGACAGTATATTTACACAAACATGAACCACAGAAATAATGACACAGAAACGCCACAGCTGGAGGAAGAGCCTCGTATGAAGACAGAAAAGAGATTTGTAAAAGCATAAAAGTATTGAAAATCAGCTTTTCTTTTTAGCTGTTTTTATTGTCAGGACTTCAAATCAGAAGTTCAATCAAAAAGCAAATGAAAAAAATTAAGATTGATGGAGGGATATTAAGCGGGTATAGATAATGGATGGATGGAGGGATATTTTCTTGAAGCCTAGTACTTAATCCTGGATGCAGATAACGGGATCAGATTATTTTACGATCATTTCCATCAGATTATTTAGATGTTTAGCTTTAAATTTGATGTGACGTTAGCAGATGGATAAAAGATGGTCCAAATGCAGTTTTTACGAGTTTGCATTATCTTGGAATTTAAGTGATTAGATGAAAAGACACTTTTTCACTTTTTTTTTTTTTTATCCAAGAGTTAGATAAGATTACTGACACCACTTTTATATCTGTCCATTAAATATGAAACTAAAGCTAGCAGCTGGTTATCTTAATTTAGCATTGTATGAAATCGGGCGCAACAACTAGCTTAGTTCTGACCAACGGTGGAAAAAAAAAAAAAAAAATCGTACTGAACCTGAAAGGAGCCTGAAAAGCTTATTGATTAACACTATTTTTTTAAATCCTTTCAAAACCAAAGTGTAAAAATGACATGACTTCAGATAGCCACGGCGCCGGGCTAAGAAATAGTCGTGAACATAACTCTCTGTAATATTTCAACATGTAGTTTTTACACTTTAGAATTTGTACAAATTAAAGAAAGAACTTTTTTTTTTTTTTTTCCTATTGTACTTCATTACAGTCGAGTAAAACCAGGATAGCTGCTTCCTGTCTGTTGCCTGTTCCTTCATATGTAGCGTACAGACATGAGACTGGTGTCAATCTTCTTGCTCTAAAAATAAGAAAGCAAAAAGGCGTGTTTCCCAAAATGTTGAACTATTTTTTTTAAAACAAACTCTGTGGAAGCAACATTTAGTGCTCTTTTAGCATCGTGACGAAGTGGCTGTTCCTCCCTCTGAGGCCGATCTGTGTCTGTTAATGGAATGAACTGAAGGGAAAGAAAAATCCCAGATGGGAACAGGTGAAAAAGAATGAATTTAGTGACAATATTGTTACTTTCATTTATACATACATATATATATATATATATATATATATATATATATATATTCATATTCATATATATTCATATTCATATATATTTATATATATAAATATATATATACGTATATATATATTTATATACATAATGTCCATTTCAAATAGTTAAATACAAAAGATTGAATATACACTTACAAAATATCTCATTCTCTGAAACCTCTGCTTATTACTATACTTTTATTGGAGTGGTGAAGAGTACCAGTGGGGAAAACTATGACCAAGCAAAAGAAAAAAATAAAGTACCATAATATTTAACTTGCAGATGCTTGTCCTTCATCCTGGATGGTTTAACATGCTGCGGTGGTTTTCACAATGTAGTTTTGGCCTCTTATTATATATTTTTTTTCTCCTTTTTGCTCATATAATACACGGTTACTGTGTAATCCAAATAACATAAATAAATGCATCACAGAGGTTTCAGCTGAGTTGACAGTTCATTTCTGTAGCTTATGTTATATACAGCAAAAAATAAAATAACTTTCTCTGCAAGAAAGGAGCTCCTCCCTGCTTTGGCACTGCATCGCTTTGAGCATTTTCTCTGATATTCATCAGTGCACAACAGAAAGGGTGCAGCTTGTGATGCAACTTACACTACAAACATTCAGGGAAGTGAGATACTACCATCATAAAGACACGTTACAGTCAAAGCTGTGAACACAATCGATGTATACTTCACTGTGGAACGATATCATTTCTAGACAGTTTTTGAAGCCGAATAAAAGGTGCAATTTTCAGAGATCATAGCTCACATATTGGTACTGAATCGGCCTTGAAAAGATTATTGACGCAATGCAACAGCTTTTTATCTTCAATTTACATTGTGTTGTGTTGTTTTTCACTGATTGAATTTCGTCCGATACTTAAATGCTTTCAGTTTTGAGACTCCTTGATTTGTTTTTTGTTTTTTAAGGATGAACCGCCTCAGTGTATAAAAGACCGTGACACTAGGTTAGCAGTAGGCTAACTGCAGGTTGCTAATTAAGGCCAGTTGAACTTAATTACTTCTTTAATTGTGGCGATCTCAGCAGAGGTTGATCAAAGTCTTACACGTCAGCTCGGTGCAGGGAACTGTTTGATTGTAGCGTGGGGAAAACATTGTAGTTACAGGGCGATCTGTACAAAACGAAGAAGGTATTGATTTCTATCAGAAGTGCTACGAACAGGCACTGTAATGAATTTGCTCTTTTCTGTTTGTTTGCCCCTTTAAAGGGGGTGGTCACCCAGCTCAGTGAGCTTGAAGAGTCCTGTAATACTCTAAAAGCGATCAGGGTCGGGACGGAGTCGAGGCGGCGGCGGCGGGTTTCGGGCGGGGTGCGTTTGGGTTCAGGGGTCGGTGGTGTTGATGGTGGTTTTATCGCGGGTGGTCATGCCTCGGTACCAGCTGCAGTAGCCCTCCTTCTGTTGAATGCAGGCGTAGTGCCGGGACTGGTAGCCGGGATAGCCGAAGTGCGACAGCATGTCCGTCCATAGGCATTCGTTCTTTGAGGTCACGAAGCAGGGCAGGTAGTGGCAGGGCTTAATCTACAGAGACAGAGTGAAACTAAAGATGAAGCAGGAAACAAAACGGTGCCCGGGCAAGAACGAGCGTAGACTCACTGTTTTTATTCACGTTTTCCTCAAGTTTTTCTGATGTGATGGAAAAAAATAAAGATAAAAAAATAAATAAAACTAATGTGAATGATACAGTAATAACTTCAGGAATAGATTGACTTCTGTGAAATACTGGCTTCCTTGGTGAGTGTCAGATGGAAAGTTCACTAAATATGTAGCTACAGCCAGCAGATAATTAGCTCAGCTGGCATAACGATTACAAATGGAGCAAAAATAGTAACAGTAGTTTCAAAAAAAAAAAATCCACCTACTGCACCTCTGACTAGTTAGTTTTCTGGTTTGTTTAAATGATTAATTGGTAAGCTAGTTGTTTTTTTAATACTATGGAAAGAAAGCGAGCCCTCTGCTTACAGCCTGTTGGCTCTTGCTTCATATTTAGCTTACAGATGTGAAAGTAGTGTCAATTTTCTTCTCTAAATCTCAGCAAGAAAGCAAATAGGCATTCAATTCAAAACTTAAGACATTCCTTTAGTGCTGTTTAGCAATTTACTGGTCTTATCTTGATGAAGCGTAATGCACTTGGCAGCAACAGTGAGTCGACAGCACTGAAGTCTGAGCGCAGGCCAAAGTAGAATCAGCTTAATGAACCATTATCGTGTGAAAAGAAATGAAATGTGTACAAGAGAAAAGTGTTTGGAAGGAAGTGACTATACCATGATCTGACTGAAGTAGCAAAGTGGGAACATGCGCTTGGTGAAAACATCTCAAATGTGAAATGTCATCTTTGCTTTTCGGCAGATTAATTGATCAGGTGTAAAAAAAAAAAAAAGGAAGCAGCTTTTTAAATAACTAAGCACAAAACCAGTGAGCGTTCCCCAGCAGCTGTATGCTTTGAGCTGTGAAATGTTAATTGAACTTCAGCAGTCTTCCTGAAGCAGAGGATTTTGCAGTTTTTCAAGGATTCAATTAGGTTTTACTCTCGTGCGTCACTACTGCAGGTGCTCGCACAAAAAGCAGCTTCACGGGTGAATATCCAGCTTGAACTGACAGGAAGACTCGCATGACTACTCGGAGAGGTGATGAACGGAAACGCTGCGTTTAGTGACAACAAAACTGAGTCATCAGCTGCGAAGAGAGCTGCACTTATCTGGATTTCAATGCGCCAGCAAATTCAACTAGCACATTAGAGGGCACACTTCCTATTTTTTGGGGGCTGTTTTTGTTATTCAGGCCTGGAGAGTCCGTCCTCCACAGTTCGACATAACTTCCTGGTTGGAGTGGTTGTAATGATCTGCGGAGATTAATTTTCTAACCGGTACGACACGCTTCCTGCTTTCCAACGCCGTAAATCATCATTTGCGAAGGAATGCGGAGGACGGCAGGGCGCGTTCACAAAGTGTGATGATGTTTACTCCTGCTTGCGCTTACGGACTCTCACTCTGAAGCCTCGGGGTGATCTATGGCCTTCTCTGGATGCCTCTGGGCCGCTGCCACGAACACAGTTTACAGGCTCTGGCCCGCATTCGGAACAAATAGGTCTCTCTGCTAATCCACTTATACCGATAGGGGCCGATGGTGTTAGCAGATGTCCGGGACACTGCTGTACAGTAGGACGTTTATGAGGCGGGTCAGCAGCTGCACAGCGGCAAGCTACAAGTTTGAGTCACATGAAACTGGGAATGAAGACTTGAGCCCATTCCAGACATGTTACTTAATAATTCCCAGTGATGGTAATAAAACTTGTTTTTTTTTTCTCCATTTCTATCTCCGCTGAACATTCATGATGTATATTAGTGGAAATGAGCCTCTAAAACTGAGCTCATAATTCAATCGTAATAAAAATAATACCTCTATTTGTTGCTTTGAGGAGTGTAATAGTAGAAATAATGAGTCTGAATTGATTTGACCCTTCACACACAGTGGCACCGTCAAGTATTTCCTTCCTTCTGTAATCATTAATAATCAGCTGGACTTTACATAAGTGTTCGACCAGCCGTTTTCTCAACATGGAGGAGCAGTAAGCTCTAGCTCTTCATTCTCTTGGTCCTCCTCCTGCCTCCTCTTCCCTCATCCCTCTTGTCCTTTTTGGCCAGAGGTTGTCTGCTCTCACTCACCCTGCAGTTGCAGCCCAGCTGGTAGCGATGGTTGATGCCTTTCTTCTGGGCCAGCGAGAGGCGCTCCCACCGCTCGTTGAAGTTGCACAGCCCCGTGTACACCTTGCCATCGTACACTCGACCTGCAGAATCAAAGAGTGAAAAGGATAGGTCACCAGTTGAATCCATGAGCTAGATTTGCTTTTAGAAAGACATTTTTTCGAAGTGCCACTTGAAAATTCTGTCGATTTCTTCTGTCTTAAGAGACTGTAAGAAAAACATTCTCAGCCCAGACTGAACTAGGTAAGGTTGCAAACCTTTTCCTTTGGTTTTGATGCTCCATTCAGAATCATTTTTTGTGGATGCAGTTTGTGCCGTGTTCGTAATGTAGGTCTGGTTTGTTGGTCCGAACCTCAAAATTATGTTTACGATCACGTACGTTTGGTGAAAAGCACCAAATCCTCACATCAGAGAAGGCAGACACACCAAACGTTTGGTATTTCTGCAAAATATATGATTATTCAATTCTCTGAACCCTGTCGAAACGCGCCTACCTCATAGGCTCCGCTTTAAACTATTCAGTTACGATGGTGGCGGCTGTAAAATGGTAGCTTAATTATTTTGAGCATCACAACTCTTGATAAATAGCTTTAAAAAAAAAAAAAAAAAAAAAAGGACATGCTGGCTTTGCAGAAACATATTACTGTCTTACAGTCATATTACTGACTTAACAGCTGCTGGCAGTAGCACCGAATGAGATTGTTTTCTTAAACTAAATGTGAAGAGGATGAAGATGAAACACTAAAAAAAAAAAAACGTGTTTTCTAATTTAGTAGACATAATATTTATTACGTTCAATCGCACAAAGCTGATTAAATCTATCACTGCCACATAAATCTCTGTGTTTCAGAGTTTTCATATCTGGTGTCTGGTGTGAAATACCGTGCTGGCAGGATGAATGCATACCTCGCATGCTTTGATATGTCTGATCTGACTTGTGATCCGAGTATGAGCACCAGCGACTTTGCTGGCCAAGCTGGCAACTTTCAGCTTCGCCCTATGCTAATTTGAATTGGGATCAAATAAATCATTCGAATTGTAGTAACAGGAGCTATTCATCAAGAGTTGTGGTGCTCAAAATTTTGCAGCCGCCAAAATCGTAACTGAATAGTTTAAAGCGGAGCCTATGAGGTAAGCGTGTTTCGACGGGGTTTAGAGAAATTGAATAATCATATATTTTGCAGAAATACCAAACGTTTGGTGTGTCTACCTTCTCTGATGTGAGGATTTGGTGCTTTTCGCCAAACGTACGTGATAGTAAACATAATTTTGAGGTTTTGACCAACAAACCAGACCTACATTACGAACACGGCACAAACTGCATCCACAAAAAATGTATATACTGGCCTCAAGGAAGCCGGCAACTCCAGTAATTCTAATCTCACTGGCAGTGACTTGATCGTACTTTGCAAGACAGCGTCTTTACTCGTTTGATCCGTGAAGAGCCACACCAGAGAATCAGGCCATGAGTACACACACACGGTATTTCATTATTTGCCTAATTTCATTATCCTCCCCGTGTAACACAGGATACTGTAAACACACCACTCAAGCAGTCCCACTTGTTTGTCTATGGTAAGACAATCTCATACAGTAAACCCATATTAAACCAACACCCCTATTTCTGAATATCCAAAGGTCAGCAGACATCTATTTTTAGCGTTGGACCGTTTGCAGCTTACGGACTCTGAGACAGGTGCAGCCCGGCGGCCTGTGAGTGCTCAGGAACATCACGATTTGTCACCACATGTCTCCTTCACGGTGTTGTCACCACTTTGGAATTTGACAGCTCACAAATATGTGCTTCTTCAACCCCCGTCCCGAACCTCCCGCCCGGCCTGCATCCCCCCGCACTGGGATTACTGGAGTCACTGGCGGGCTTATTACATGGTGTTGAGTGTGTGACATGCTCCTAAAATACTAATCAGGGCCGGAGCACTCGAGGCCTGATCAAAGGCAATTCATGCAGTCCCTGGTGCGTTTAAATTGCTCATAATGCAGTCCTGATCATAGGCAGGACTTATTATAGACGCCCTGAGAGCAGCAAAAGACATCGGTGATGTCACTCGCACCCGGGCTGGGTAAACATAGCTACCGCTGCCTGGCAACGCCGGCTCGTTGGCTTGCACTGCGCGGCGCAGTTACAGTATTTACAGGTCGGGACTTAGCGACAGTTATATACACCGAGCACTGCCGGGTCCAAAGTAAACTGCACCTCTGTTGGAAATAGCAACTCATAAAATGCTTCTGCTGGAAAATGCCAGTCGCTTCCTGCCGGCTGTTAATTACAAGTTGTGAGGGAGAGAAAAGTGCCGTTTCTGGCCTGAGAAGCTGGAGGGAAATGAGTGTGCACAATTTTAAAAAGGCCCCCTGCTTTGCCTCCTCGCACAGTGGCAAATGGTGGCTTATACAGTTGATAGTGGGAAAGTTTGTGTCACAGGACAAATGAAGAAGTCCTTTAGGAGGGAGGGGAGTGAGGAGGAGGAGGGTTGCCTTCGGCCAAACAAACTTGGATCGCTGTTAGCTGGACTCTGAGTGCTTTTGTTGGCAAACTAAAATGTTTCCAGGGTCTTTTTGGTGGAAATGGATTTTGTTTTGAGAGTCGTGTTGTGTCACTATTGTAATTTGTAATTTATAACATTCATGGGTTTTTGGCTTCCACAGCCTTACTCGGTCTAATGTTACCAATAGCCTATGGTGGCTGTTTTTTTTTATAATCCTGTGCAGTGTTTCCCCAAGGCAGACAGCCATGGCAGGGCGGGATGGGATAGTAGTTACTGGATGCAACTGCAGTTCTATGAGTACATTTGTATTTTGTTTCTTTCAGGGGGGGTGCGGGAGGTCCTGTTGGCGGGGCGGCCCCCCCCTCCCAGGACAACGGTAGGGGAACCACTGGCCAATGTGGCCGCAAGTGACAATCACAGCAGAGTTCAGTAAACGTCAGACTCGACTGGTATAAAACTATTTACGTGCCGAGTAAGACTTAAGCCTGCAAAAATCGGCATGAAAACAAAGTCAAACCGCTCACCTGTGATCAGGTACTGGTACTTGTTGATGTCGAACTTGACGCCGCACAAACTCTCGGAGGCGTCTGTGTAAATGTGCTGCACGTGCTGGACTTTCTCAAATCCTTTGTACATCTGTAACACATGAGAATACAAGACGGAGTTAAGACCTGAAAGAAAATATAACGGTGTTGTAGCCGTGACCCTGTCACCACATCTCTGACTCAACGTCCACACATAAATAATGAAACATGGAAACAGTGTTCTGGTTTTATCAGATGACATTTCTCAAGGAATGTGTCGGGTTGGGGGGATGGAGAGTGTGTGTGTGTGTGTGTGTTTGGGTGGAGGGTGGGAGTACGGCGGGGTATTAGGTTCTGCCCATAACTAAATCACAGACAACACGTTGTGTAATGTGCTTCGGCTTTGATGCCGTTTGGCCAGCGTCACTGCTGAACCGTAGACCACAGCTCCTTCCATTCAGCTCAGGTATGCAGCGCCTGAAGTCAGTGTTTGCCCTGAGAACTGTTGTTTTTGTTTTTTTCTCCCTGTGTAATTTATTTGTCTGGGAACAACAGGAAATCCCTGTTTAGACGCTTCGCTCCCAGAAAAGCAGAACAAACTGGTACTTAAGCCAGAAACTGTGGAGCTTTAGAAAAGCCAAAGGCGTTGGTCTCATGGGATTTGTTGAAATTTGGAGGGAACGGTATTCTTTCAGGAAAACCCCTGTTTGCAGTATAAACCAGCAGACTGTAAAACAGCTATAAAAAAAATAAAATAAAATAAAAGTCCAAGAGGTGCAAAGGTCACATCTAATTCCTAAAGATAATCCTTACAGCGATGATAGCTATGCTTCACCAACAAGAGGCCACTTAATGTTTTTGTTACCGGCTGGGATTGTACTGATGCATGACTGTTGAAATGTTTACACTCGGAGCGAGGAGTTTGGTTGAGCTGTAATGCCCGTAAGCCCACTAATCCTCCGGCCTGGCTCCTGTCTGAGCAGCAGGCCGATGTCAGCATCTGTCAGAAATATGCAGCGTTATGTAAGAATATAGAGGAAGTGAAGAACGGGCTTTCAGGCTACGTATCCCGAACTGCTCTGCAGCTACTACGCAGCAGCTGAGGGGGCGGAGAGACAGCATTGTGACTAGGGAGTCCCTGCAACATATAGTTTATGATCAGGCAGATATCAGCAGTCATATCTGCCCGTGCATTTAAAAAGGAGACCAAAGATCGGTCTTTAACAGAAGAATTAAAAAATATATATATTTACAAAGATAACCTATTAATATAAGAGGCAATAATAGTAATAAAAAAGGCTCAAGTCTTTGAAAAATGAGCCGATTACCCTAATATGTTGCTGTTTGTTCATTCCTCCAATAATGTTATCAAGTTTTTTTCTATTGTACAGTGACGATCACATGACCTGGTTCGACCCATCCCGTGTTTGTTAAATAGACCTCATTGTTGATGGACGTTGTGAATTTCCGGAGCACAAACTTTAAAAACATGGAAAAACTTGACATTAATTTAACTTTTAACGTCATTACTCGATATCATTTCCATTTCCAAACCATTTCAGCGGCATTATTCATCCTTTCCCTCCACGCGAGCTGAATAATGGTGAATGCATTTCGGAAAATACCCTTATTGACTCTGACAGATGTTAGATATATTGACGATCGTGTGCTAAATTCAAAGCTGGGGGCGATTAGCTTAGCTTAGCTGAATACTTGAAGCAGGTGGAAACTGCTTGCCTGGTTCCATAATTAACACGTTGTTTCTTCGCCCGAGGAGAAGTTGTGTTGTGTTGTTGTGTCATGTGGTGTTGGAAGGCTTCCCTGTGCTTCTAGTTCACTGAAGCTTAGCTCATCATGAAGACTGAAATCAGAGGGCAACGGCTCCTGTGTGTGCACAGGAAAGGATATAAATCTGCATAGGACACAATTAAGCCCCGTCTTGTTTGTAAAACGTGTTGACTCATGAGGTGGGGGTTCTCTAACTCTGATCAGACCCAGCCCAGCTGTTCGGTCTTCTGTTCTCTGTGCTCATGCTAAGCTGAGCTAACCATACCGGCTCTAACTTTATGGTTAAGTGTCTTGAGTCATTCCTTGAAAGCTGAAAGAGATTCAGTGTCTTGCCCGGCAGCACTTCAGCAGAGGACTCTCACCTTCATCTGCTTGACCGTGTAGCGCATCGTTCCAAAGGGTCCGTCTCTCAGCAGCTTCTTGCCAACCACTTTAGCTCGAATCACTGCGAAGAAAGGAGAGAGTCACATTCCTTTTAGTACACAAGTTTAATCTTTCCTTTCCAATCCATCAAGTACAACGCCGCCTCGGCCGGGAGGAGCCCCGCAGCAAACCCCTGATAAATGCCATTTCAGAACCAGGTTGGCCACACAGTTAATCCGTTTATCCGATTTTCTGCATTGCTGCATTGTTTGCCCGGGAGGGCCGAAGGGGAAAAGCACGAAAGGGACTTTGGTGCAAAAATTTGGTGGAAAAAAATAAGAGGTTTTATTAAAGCACACTGATTTGTTACTCAGATTCTTGGATGACTGCATATATCTACTCTATCAGAACCGTCACATGCGCTCTTTCAGCCATTTCAGACCACCATAAGAAAAACATGATTTTTGCTGATTAAAAAAAAAAAAAAAAAAAAAAAAAAAAAACACCACAAGGGAGTGTCTCCTGGTTTAAACAGGCTTCTGTCTATATTGGGATCAGGGCTTGAAAAAGATCGTATCTGTGTGCAGGACCTTCATGTAAACATCGGCGAGGTAAAAATGCTCGGTGGCGACTTTGATTTGTTTGCTTTCACTCGTGTTGGAGTAAGAGGGCTCATTGTGAAAGGCCGAGGACAGGCAGTATAGAAATGAGTGATCATTTGAGCTGCCGGTTAGGGAGCCCAACCGGAGCTGCGGGCCCCGCATGAGCGTTCAACCCTCTGTGAAGTTCACCTGCTGCCCGAAGCCGAGCGGCCGAAGACACAACTAACACTGGCCATGTTTGTTATCTTCTCCCAGTGGAATTTCCTTCCCACATTCTTCGAGGGCTCACATTCCCCAGAAGGGAAAAAAAAAACGAGTGGCCTTTCAATCTTTTCAACTGGAGAAAGAAATGAGGCATGTGGCATCTTCTGTTAGGTCTGTATTTGTCTAGCTGTCCTACTTCGCGGCAGAGGGAAATTGGGCGTAAAAATATGACTCAAACAGGAAGCAGTTGCAGCGTGGCCACCCAAAAGCGGTGACCACAAATTTATTTTGGACATGTGGTTCCCGACTTGAACTGAGAGTTATAAATAACCTCAAAAATTGTATTTTGAGCCACTATGAACTAGTTAAAGACAGATGGCCATCCAGCAGCTTATCAACAGCAATACAGAATACTGATCATCACACAATCCACAATATATTTTCTTATTCTCAATTATGACCAACGGGACAAGGAGATCCAGCTAAACAGTTCTACAGCTGCGCTTAGCTGCTCTGTGAAGTTGCACTGAGGTAGCCTGGTATTACCAGGTCAATATAAGGGTCTGGCTACGCTCCATTGTGGATTGATTCCAGTCGTTGCACCCTACTTGGAGTAGTCAGGCTGATATTATGCACCATGGTGCTCTGAGCTAAATGCTAACCTGAGCATGTGGACATACTTACCTACTATGACGATGCTACCATGCTAATGAGCTCTAACAAACGAAGTAAAGCTGAGGCTGATGGGTATGTCATTAATGTTGCAAATATTTGGTCATAAATCAGAGTTTATGCTGTTTCTCGAAGCGTGTGTGTGTGTATATATATGTTTTACCTTTCATTCATTTATATTCAATATCTAGATTCACATTTACATTCATTTTTACAAAAATATGTTCACAAAAAGCCTCATTGTCACTGCCGATTTTCATCTTCAACCATCTGCTGTAAAAGCAGCTCAACCAAAAATGAAAAATGCAAACGCTTTCACACTGCATGCGAAGCGGCACTCTGCTGCCTTAGCAGCGCTCACAGTTGATTTTTGCCGCCTGCCAGCATTGTACTGTCACTCACTGACTTCCACTGACAGCTTCACCGAAAATAATCAAATCACACAAGCAAGCAAACGTGGGTTGTTTCATTCCTTTAAGATTACCATACAGACCCCCATGTCTGCTCTCCACTTTCTGACCTGCAAGAACATTTCAACCATTAATCTGTCAACTCTTTTATTATGAACTCAAGAGCGCCATTACGTGATCGACCTCTGCTAAATGTACCCAAAAGCTGTTTGACAGACGTCTGCCGCTGCAATTACAGCCAAACCGGGGCGCAATTACGCAGGAATGTGCGGACAGAACGGGATACTTCTGCCTCGGTTAAATACGCTGCTGTCGTTATTTTCGAGCGTCACCCCAAAGCCTAGTTTCCTTCTCTGCCCTGACCTCAAAACCAAACCCCCGGGAGAAACAAATGTTCGCGTTTGAAGGGCCTCAGGTCAGCTGATTCAACTGAAGTACATCCAGAAAGGACCCCTCTTGTTGGACGGCAGCCACTAATTGGCCGGCGACGGTGCCATCACCCAGAGGAATGTGTGAAGGGCCTCAGCTGCTCCGGAGACAGAGGATTTGTGTCATTCCCCTGCGGTGACCTCTTGGCCTCCTCCGCATTCAGCAGTTATATTTATGTACAACGGCAGGGCTGCCTGCTCACGTCAAAAAGTCGACATTACGAGTGTTTATTTAACCCAGATTCATCATGCGATCTCGCATCACCTCGGTTCAACTGCAAACTGTGGACGTATTGTGTAGATAAAGGTCTCGTTTCTCCAGTCGTTTCTACCTTCTTAACAACTATTTCTACGTACCACCTGTAAATATCTGTTACAACGGCACACAGACACCAATTTCTGCATTCAGATGTGTGGAGCTCATGCTGACACCACCTTTTCTTTTCTTTTTTTTTTATTCTCGTGAGTCATCACATGTTTAAACACACATGGAAACACAGAAGCGTGTGGACATTACTCGTATTGCTCGGTGTGTGTTTTTTGACAGGATTCAGGCAGCACACGTGCTTATACTCCGAACCTTTGAGTCTTCAAAGTTTTGCCTACAACTGTTGATAAAAGGCGTTGAGCTCATGTCGCAACAGACATTACTGAGTAGCAATTTAAATTATTTACCTCTGCAACACATCCAACTTTGGGGAAGACTCAAAGGGCTGTTAAGTTTGTACTCCATGTGGAAAGTGTAAGCTAGCGAGCTGAGCTACTTAGCTTCCCTCACAAGTTAAGGCAAATGGTGCTTCTGATTTCCACTTAGTGGACTTTGTTTCATGATACGAAGTGCGATTAAAAAGTTCAGAGACTGTTGTTGTTGTTGTTGTTGTTGTGGTCGAACGGAGCACAGCACAACGATGCCCACTGAGCCGGGGGAATTGACTTTTGTGAGTACATTTTCTAAGTAATGTGGCTTAACCAACATCAGCATCTGTGTGAAGTATTTTTGTATTAAGCATGGACTTGAGCAGAGAACAAACCTCAAATTTGTGCCAAACTCGGGAAATCAGCAACAGAGTCCCTCGAAAGGTTTCAGCAAGTCTATGGCAATAGAGCGATGAGCCGGGCGAGGTGTTTTGAGCAGAACACAACCGGTACTAGACCGCAGAAGGTTTGTCAGGTCAGGAGCACAACAACGTGGATTTTGTTTGACATTCACGGGGTTGTGCTCATTGAATTTGTCCCCTGGAGTCAGACTGTCAACACCGAGTTCAAATGTAACATTCAAATGACCTGAACTTTGACGCGACGCTTGAGTATTTCGCCTGTAACGTTACAGTCGTTGCTCCCCACCACACAGAGGATTTGGCCCCCCCGAGTGACTTCTTTCTTTTACACAAAAATCGGACACAAAACCTGATTTGGGCTCTCTGATCAAGTTGCATCTACCAGTGGGCACAAAAACACATGTAACACGCGTGCTCGTGTTGATCAAGCGACATGACTTGGAATACTTGCTCAGGAAAGTTGCCGCTTCGCCTCCTGCTGTGCATCGCTGCTGCACTCCATTCAGGATGTCTCATATTTCAACACCTGCCAAATCATTTTTGCTCATAACAATTCTACACAAATATAAAATACAAGCAAAAATAAACGACCCAGTTATAAATCACAATTTGTTTACCAAAATGTGTTTTAATTTCAGGGTACCAGCGGGGTCACATGAAAGTTAATAATTCTGTAGTTAACTGTCGAGAATATATCTGCCACTCTGCACTGAGATGTGAGTTTCTCTCTCTTACTTTGCTAACATGTGGAATTACAGACCAGCGCACTAGAATCCATCTTCTGCAGAGAATCTGACAGTATTTTAAGAGTGGGAGGCTTTTTGTGATAACAGAGGTAACCCGGGTTTGACAAAAAAAAAAAAAATAGGAAGTGAATCCAATTTTCACTCGGCATCTCTCGCCCAAAGCAGGAGATTACACAGGCGTGAATGCAAATTCCAAATCTTAAGGTGAGCATGTCATTTAGTTAAACATTTATTTCAGCCTACGTACAATGTGGCAAACTGCAGGCATGACAAGAATTAGGTTACTCATTTGTGTGTGTGTGTGTGAGAGAGAGAGACCGGCAGCGAGGCGCAAAGCGGGTGACGGTGATTTTAGTATGCAGAAAGTTGTCCAAGCTTAAGGAGGCGAGTGGGAGGAAGAGGAATTGTCAGGACGACACACTACCACGCTCAAAAATAAACACAGAAACTGAAGCCCTGCGGTTAGATGGAAAACACTGAAGCAGAAAGCGTTCACACACAGGTTGGTGAAATCCGTAGTCGAGTGCAGCAGTGTTCATTTGGTAGAAACATTTAAAATTACTCAGAGTTTTAACCAAACAGCCTTCAAATAGGGTTTAAAATGAGACCGTGTAACTTGCAGTACACAGAATCACTTGGTCTGGGATTTTAAGATCCCTTATAATCAATCAAATACAAACAGCAGCATACTGTGAGGATAAAAGATTGACACGTCAGCAGCTCATCCCAAATTTGAACCCTAAACAAACGGACCAAATCTACAGTATAATGCAGAAAAGGGTCAAAAAAAAATATCCAGGAATGACTTTGCCTTCAGCCAAAAAAGTAATGTTTTTACTAATTATACAGCTTTTATATTTCCACTCTTCAGCATGGAGAGGTATCCAATCTTCACTAGAGGCTGTTGGATCAGGTGATGGGAACCTCTAACCAACTGCTCATTTAAATGTTAGTGTCACGCTAGTAGACCTCAAAAATGCTAGTTGTCTAAACTAAAATTGGTACCTTCTAACTTGCTGTAGCCAAAGTCTTAAAGATGTATCGCTTCACAATGAAGCCTTGTGTCCAAATTAGGGAGTTTCCATGACAGACGAGCTCAACCGCAACACCTGAAGCTGCTCACTGTTATCTGTGCACTCTGCTCCCCTCATCGCTGCTTTGGATTTACCTCTTTCACCTCTTTATCCGTCTCACTCACTTTCTTTTGGTAACTTCCTCACCGGCTGCTTCTCACTTTTTTCTTTGTAGACTTGTTGGAAAGAGGAACTGTTTGAATGTCAGTGACATTAAAGTAAATCCACATCTGTAGTCGGATTTTGCATTGATTATCTAGCTGACTTCTCTCGTTTGTGAAAGTCTGATGAGTCTGATTCTGGTGACCGTTACTATTGTTGAAGGGTCAATAAAGGTCATGGATTCGGCAATTTTTGATGAAAATACTGAAGGCGATTAAATCATTGTTTTATTAGTCATTGAATTTTCACGAGTGTGTATTGGCCCATTGTCCATCGGCCCTGTGCTGGCCGGCTGCTGGAAGCAGTGAACCCCAGGGTGTCCGTGGGATCATCAGAGCAGGGATGGGTGGGCTGGAGATTTGATACGTCCGACTCAGGGGACGAACATCCCAAGATTGTACGGAAATTGAGACCTTTTGACATCTCATTGCATTTTAACTCACTTTTATGAAAACTTCGGATATCTGATCCAAGCTTACATAATTAATCTCAGAGGGGGAGTCCTGGCTCTGCTCAGGTTATCGTAGGTCACCTATTAACCTGCAGATGAGGAGGGGGGGGGGGGGGGGGGGAGTGGCTGCCAGAGGGAGGCTCGATCTTACTAAAGGCAACATAAGTCAATAAGAGGAGGAGGAGGATGTATCGGTACCAGGAGAACGCCGTCCCAAAACCTCCGGCCAATTATCGCTCATAACCCAAGATGCTGCACTTGTTTGACGAGGCTCCCCCGTGCATCACAAAATAGCCTCAGCAGGCCAGGATCCGTTGCTCTCGACGGCCTGATCCCCGATCCCAAACCGAGCATAAACACATATCACGCTAATCCTCAGCAACTAACCCGGTTTACAGTGCAAGCAGGTAAAGGTTTGCTCCTGTCACCCCGAGCGCTCGGGGAACGAGTGTCGTCACGAGGCGATATTAAATTTCAGGGTCAAAGCTTACTGCCGGGCCACTAATCTCATTTTGGGAGGGCTTTCAAAAAACAAGTGCTGCTCATCCCCTCCCCCTCCCCGTAAACGGGCTGCTTTAACTCAGCTGCTTAAAAGTGGCCAACTAGGTCTTTTCATAAGCCAGCCGCCACATCTTCGCCCGGCGCTCTGGTATGTAGCAGGGCAAACTGACGGGATGTGTCCAACCTGATCTGAACAGAGTTTAGATGACCAAACTCACTGAGGAGGATTTCCCACTGAGGTTTCAGATGGTTGTCGATACATATTTGGCCTCTCTGACATACCAGCAAAGAAGGAGTGAAGAGCCAGAAACTACAGCCGTCTGTTCTAAGAGCTGCTTTGTGCTCTGAAATATTTAAATTAAAATTTTGTCAAGTTAAAAAGAGACAGACCACAATAACCCAATTTCCAACCCTTTAATCTAATTGTGATTCATCCGGTGGAGTGACTGTGGGTGATTATGGGTCAGGGCCAAGAAAACAAGAGAAAAACGCTTTGAACTCCATTGCGGGTCTTAAATTGGGAAGATCCAGGCCTGTTGTCTTTGATGTCGACGGTGAGAATTAAAGGGTTTCTCCCTCGTCGTATTAGCATTTCAAACCCATACCTTTTGGTTTTCTCCGTGTTTTAACTCGGTTGGGTGATGAAAACAGAAGTGCAGGTTTTAGTTCAAGGTCAGAAAAAGAGGTTGAGTTTAAGAATGAGGCTGGATTTAAGGATCACATTTGCTATCAGACAAATGTTATCATGTCCTGTACACGTTTTACCTGTGAAATGATGCAATCCAGTGCAAAATTGGACCTTTTGCAGCTATTCAAAGTCTGAACTGTGTTAATTCTAGCCAAGAAGTCTGTTTCGTCACAACCCTAACTTTAACTGCACATCCAGTGTGACTAAACTTGACCCAGATTAACCAATGACACCCGCTGTGTGACCGTTCTCTGAGCACCGAGGTGTAAGAGGGACCGCGAGCATTCAAAGCACACCGCGAGCTAAGCCGAGGACCTTGAAAATGGGATTTGCCGAGCTCACAACTGATAACTGCCCCCATTGAAGTCAGTCCCAGATTTTACACTGGCAAGTCTCAGCGGGTGCCAACACCATGAGCTATCTGAGGATCTGAAGGACTGCGAAAGGCAGCGCTTGGGAGTTTGTGGAAGCAGCATTTTCGCTCTCTCCAACCGGGTCACTTGGCCGAAGAGGCGCCCACAGGCCTGGTGATCGGGGGTTACCGAAGAGCAAGAGTGGCCATTTGGGCTCTGTAATGTCCCAGTATCTTATTTCACAGGCTTCCTCTTATAAAAAAACTAAACTAAAAAGTGGGATCCTCAAGCGTTTACTAGGCCAAGCCTGCACTTCCTCGCCTCTTAAGACACTACAGAGGATTCACCATCCAATTACCGCCCACGTCAGAGCTAAATGAAGTGACTTACGCCTACAAAGACACACTGATTGTATCCTCCAAATTTGGGCAAAGAAGCCTCCTTTTCACAGGCACGTCTGGCGAAGCCTTTGGAAAAAGGAAAGGCTTGTAGAGCGATTATGACACACTGAATCTTGGAAAAAGGAAACTGCAAATGAAGAGGCATTTTAAAGGCACACTGTGCTCAACAGGAAGATAATTATGTATAAATCAGTCAGGGAGAGGAATGTAGTTTTATCTCAGGGTGGAAGAGAGCGTCAGGATGGTTCAAAAATAAGTTGTTAATGGCTAATGAGGGTTTACATGCACATCTATTCATACAATATGACAGGATTAAAGGAGCAGTTCGACATTTTGAGAAATTTGCTTATTTGCTTTCTTGCTGAGAGTCAGATGAGAACGATACCACTCTGGTGTTTTTATGTTAAATAGAAAGCTACCATCAGCACTTAGTTGGCTTAACTTAGCATAAAGACTGGAAACACGGGGAAACAAACCACCTGCCAACATCTCTAAAACCTCTTTTAATTTGTACAAAAGGTGTCAAAGTAGGCAACAAGACAAATAAGTGTATTTCCCAAAAGTATTCCTTAAATATCTGCACAAGATTCCAAAAATAATATGATTTAGTTTGAAATGAAAAAGTACTTTTTAAAAAAAAATTTCATTGTGATTTTAGAGCATCAATAAGTAACATTATCTACCATCGCTATCAGCCTCTAGTGGTGACCAGTAGTAAGTGCATTTTCAATAATGATGACATCAGCGCATGTGTACGTGCGTGAAGAGGCATTGCTGCACAAACTAAAAAGTTAGTCAACATTAGGGTGAACACATGGTTGCAGTGCTTGTGTGTGTGTGTGTGTGTGTGTGTGTGTGTGTGTGTGTGTGCTCGGTTTGGATTGAGAGATTATTGCTGGATTGGAGGTCATCACAGTTCCACATTTTGGGGTCAAATAATATTGGAACAAAATCTGAGCTCCGCTCAGAAACACTATTAGCTTCTGCCTTTCTAAATGTCAACGTATTCTTCCCTGCAAAATAACCAAAAAAAACCTCTGCCCTCCTGTCCCGTCTGAGACACTGCAGTTACCCCCAGACCTACGGCAGCCCCCAAAACACCTTCCCTCCTTACAAGGCAGATAATTTAATCCTCTGGTCTTTACCAGTGTTATCCAAAAACGGAAGCCAGGTTGGACTGGCGTTCCAGGCTAAGCCAGGTCCCAAGTTCAAATTATTCTGAGGAGTCAAGAGAAATCACAACAAGCCAGTAAAACAAGCTGCTATGTAACACACACAGAGACACACACACACACACACACACACACACACACACACACACACACACACACACACACACACACCCCTCCACCACTGAACCAGAGGCCAGGCATGCACAGAAATACCCCAGGGTGCAGATAAATACACAGATCTGAAACATGTAAGCTGAATATGGGACTTATTATCAACTGGTGTCAATTCACAACATTCCCTGAAGGACAGAAAGGTACGTTTTCGAGAGATGTGAACGTTCCCAACAGACCAGAAGCTAAATCTTTGATGTGATGATAAAAAGCAAACCTAAAACACACATAGGAGGAGTTATCAGGCTTCAGTGCGGGAGATCCTCAACATGTAATCATCATCCGATCGAATCACGAAGCCAGAAAGATGGAGAAAAAAACCATCAAGACAGTGGAAGTGAAGAAAAGTGACGCGCTCTACTGATGTGCTGCTTCACTTCACTGATTTAGACTGAATGTGAAGCAATCTGAATCTAACAGCCTGGAGTCTTCATCGATTTGGCTATGAAATACATGGCTCTCTGGGGGGGACTTAGTGTAAATCAGTAGAGTCTTTTACTGACCAAAAACTACCCAAGTTTGTTAGAATACAAGATATCTCCCTAGAAATAGTGAAAATAACACCTGACGACAGTAGTATTCTGAAAATTGCAGAAGCAGAAAATATAAGCAGATCTTTCAAAATATCTTACTCGTCTCCCCCCCCCCACCCCCACCCCCCAACTGACTCTCAGACGGGAGATTTAGTAGAAAACGAGCTTTTCCCAAGTGACGTGTCTGACAGCAGGTCTCTGCTCTGCGCTGCGCTGACTGACAGGCAGCACTTTCATCGTAACGTCTGCTCGCGCTGCGTAAATGAACACGAAACGATCGGTGTTTCCGTCAGTGAAAGGCTCCATGTGCTCGGTTTACTCACCTATGTCGGAGTTGCAGAAGGCGTCCTGCGGGTGCGTCAGAGCGCACGAGCAGCCCTCCGTCAGCTGGTGAACCTGCAGGCTGCTGAAGACGAACAGCAGGCTGATCAGGTGCTGGCGCACTGACTGCATGTCTCCAAAGTTTCCCCGCTCCTCTGTGCTGCTTTGAATAAACCGTATGGATCCGCTCCGTTCACTGCAGCAGCAGTATAGTATGTTATAGTACAGTATGTTATAGTATAGTATAGTATAGTATAGTATAGTATAGTATAGTGTAGTATAGTATCGTAGTAGTAGTCTGTCTCTGTGTGTGTAACGTCCGAGGTCTGCGTCGCTCTCGCTGCTGCTGCTTCTCTCCGCGCTTCAGCGTTTGTCTCTCCCTGATCCCGGAGAGCCGCTCCGCGGTACATATAGCGCGCCGGAGACACGTTCACGCCCCCGCTGTCAGCTCGCGCCCCGGTCAGCCAATCAGAGCCCGGTGATGCCATTAGAAATCGCGAACACGATGACATACTGGAACTTTACCATGCGTCAACTCATTTTCGCAGACTGACCGAATACAAAGTGCACAGAAAAACAGTGAATGACTTTGGGTAAAAAAAATAAAAAAAAAAAAAAAAAAAACAAAGAAGAAAAACTCTGCGGTCTTCTTTTCTTACACAGGTGAAAAAAGAGGCTTAAAAAAAACCAACCCTGAAAAGATGTGTAATAAATTATACATTTAGTTATGTAAATATGTTGTATTTCATGTTGGTATTTCATTGTATTTCTTCCCTATTGCTGCAGTATAATCATGCACCCCCCCCCCCCCCCCAAACACCCTCCCTCCTTACAAGACAAATACCATATTTTTTATTTAATTATGTCAAATAAATTACAGAAACTTTATTGATGTGAGATTCAGTTAATTGGCAACAAATTTGTCAAAACATGACATTGATCTCACATCCAGCTATAACAAATTAAGGAGTAGGAATGAGGTCATTATGGAATAAAATAGTTGCTGATTTAAATGTCGATTGATTAATCATGTCGTGTTGCAGCCTGGAAACTCATTATATCCTCCTAATACACACAAAATGATACAACAGACTATCTGATTCATTCTTTTATTTTTCTGAAAGCCTTTTTCTTTTTGCTCCCTTCTCACCCAGAAGTCTCACTTCGTCATCCTGCCCACCCTCCAACACCCCCTCAATTAGTAATACTTGGTAATATTCAATACAGTCTGCAGCAGCAATCAGTGTTCATCTTTAAGCAGTGAAGTCAATAGATGTGGAGGCTTCAGTCCTCTTTTTAAAGCAGGTTTTCTTTTTTGTTCTCCACAATAATAAACCATCAAATCCCTGAACTTAAAATACAAACCCCGAGCACCTGCGGCTGCTGTCCCTAACACTTTATTTTATTTTGAAAGGGACCTCACTCAGCTCACTTTCAAAGTACAGTCCGTCAAAATTAGCCGATTAAACCGTCTTTTCTCTCCTTCCTGACCGTGTTCATGGAGCTGCGTTATCGCTGCAGAGGTTTATCTGCTGAGAGACCGAGGGAGTTATGGTGAGAGTTGACGCTACTCACAGTTATATAAGCAAGCCAGAAATAATCAGGTTGGGGAACTCTGACCCTTAATGTGCCTTCATTAACCGTTTTATCAGTTCATGGCCAGATAGAGACTTTATTTTGTACTTGGCATGGTGCTGATGAGCTTCTGCTTCAAATGCCTGTTTAAAAAGTCAGTTTAATTTCAAAATAAATGTTTCTTATACATTTGATTAAGAAAATTAAGTAATTTAATGGCCACTTAATGAGACTATTTTGTCAGTGTTTTACAAACCGAGAGATTAGCTCCGGATAATATTACAACAAAGAATATAGACTGAAATAATACACAGCGGAACGGTCATTAGTTTCCATCATTCGCCATATATTTGTCCTTTCAATAGGAAACAAGCCAGTGTTTGTTTAGCGGTACGCTCAGGTGTGATACGTCCACACATTTCTGGTTTCAGACCAGCAGATAAGGACATTAACAGTCTGTGGAAATTCAACATGATCATCATGTTTTATCAGAGTTATGGCCTCCACAGAAGGTCCAACAGCTACAACACACTTTCCTAAAATGGTCGTTAACCATTACCCGGTCAGATATTATTTCAGCCTCCACCTTTTCAATCCGAGCCAACACATTCGTGACATTCCTTGGTTAGGCAGGGGATCTGCATGTGTGACTCCTGGATTTATATTTTGCATACCCAAAAGAGGCGACGAAAACAGGAAGTTGCGGAACTCACAGGAAGTTGTGGGGAGGCTGGAGAAAGGAGTGATTCATTCAGGCAGTATTACATATGACTTCACTTGTACATAAAGAGATAAAACAGCCCGGCATTCCTAATATACAAGCCAAAGATAACAAGAGAGAGGAAACTATTCTAATGAGGTAATTATTGCATCAACTGCTTTAAAGGGATATTGACCCTATCAAACACTAGATACTGTATAGATGACTGCATTTTGTCTCAGCATCCTTTTATGTGTTTTTGTTTTCTCATTTACAACTGGCCGGATTGTTACTTTGTACGGTACACTGTCATGGTTTAAAACAACACATGACAGGCCTGTGGTGCAGTCAGGTTTTGTCTACAGGTGGGTGGGGCGTGGTGTACTCCCAACCAGATCGAGTCAAACTCACCGCTCGCTCTTCCCCATCTTGTCCAAATATGGTCACATGTGGCTCCAAAATAGCAAGATGGTGACGGCCGAAATGCCGAACTCAACGCTTTAGAACTGCAGTTCACAAACCAATGGGTGTCGTCATGGTTGGTGTCAGCTTGGTTGCACATCAGAGACTAGAGGATTGACCTTCACCGAGTGAAGTATTGACCTTGGTGGAGGTCCGTGGTATCCGAGTGCCCTTCGAGGTCTTTATTTGTTTGGTTCTTGCTGAGTTATCAGCAGCCTTTTGTGATAAAGAGCTATAAATGTACTTGAACTTTGCAACTTGCGTTGCAAACCAGCTCGTCTTCTGGTTTCTGTCAACAAGAATTCTTGAAAATGTAGAAGTCGCAAACTGAACGTTTCCGAGGAAGGCTGGTGGAAAGTTGCAAACTAAAGTGTAACAGTGCAAAAACATCAAACAGTGATTTATTTAGTGTAAAACTACAGAAAGTAAAAATGTTCCTTTTAGTGTGAAAAGTTGTGAACAGGAAGAGCTGCTGACCATGTGTGTGGGATCAATGTGGCTCTTTGTGTTGAACTGTCATCACACGATAGCTTAGAAAGTAATACAGATGAAGTAAGATGCTTTTCAGCCCAAGAACAAGTTCTCTGTGTTTGTTTTTTGCATCTATATCATTAAAAATCCTGGTCCACTTATATACTAAACTGCATGCTCTACTTTAGCTCGACTGTCAGAAATGGGACAAGATAAAACGGAGGATAGTCTCCAGAATATTCTGGTTATGTGTGTCCCTTACAGCTTGTCACTGTGACTTGATCCATGCAGCTAAAAAAAATAAATTAATTGATTAAAAAAACTCAAGACCCTCTGGAAATGATGTCGCCAAAGTAGGCCAACATACTGTAAGCATAATACAGAGTGTGGTGCATTTCATCTAAGAAAGTCCAATGATAGAAAAAAGGCCTGTTTGGAGGATGGTCGGCCTGCCGGGGATCAGCGTGGCGTTGTGGAGGTCTTTCAGCCCTGCGTGGTTCTGGTTGACAAAAGAGAAAACAGAGCTGTGACTCAGAGGAAATACCTTTCATCCGACTGACATGCCGCTAAAGAGACACAGGAAGAGTGAAAACTTGAAAAGATAGCACCGCCGGGAGCGACGGTCACCGAGGGAGAGCGTCCAGCCCTGACTCACTCGGCCCCGCCGCACGGCCCACATGCCATTCCAGTTAAGTGGGACAGACAGGATGACCCTCGCTCTGCGGCTCTGCGGCTCTGCGGCTCCGCGCTGTGAGGAGGACGGGTAGGGGAAGTCGTGTCGCAGGAGGCAAACATTAATTGGATGTTTTCTCGTTGCACAGAGAACTGGCTGTACTTCTCAGGACGTGAGGAGGATTTGGGATCTTGTGGTTTGGTGACGGATCTCATTCCAGCTTGTTGGGTGGCTGCTCTGACAGAAAGGAAACACCTGTAGTCAAATGTGAATCCACTGCACGGCGTACTGACCACTGCTATTGACATCTGACACGGTGGTTTTTCATGCGTTTATTGGATGGTTTGATAATGACAGAATTTTTCATGGTTACATCTTGTCATTGAGCCCTTCATGCCTACATAGCGGGTCCTCTACCAAGGACCGCACCATGTTGCAACGCCATGTTTCTACAGTAGCCCAGAAGGTACAAACCAAAACTCTAGAGAGGGCCTTTCATGGTTTTCATGAGTTTTTCTTCCACAGATGAAATGGGAGGATGAGGCGAGGGGTGTTCTGTTGGTAGCAATCTGCAACGTCTGGCTCCGTTTACAAGATCATTTTGTTAATTAGCAACTTTGTTTTGTGCTGGGCCGGTAATGTAAAATAGATTAAAATTATGGCAGCGGTGAGAGTGAATCAAAACAGTAAGTTGCTGGCAACAAAACCAAAACATTGTGCTGAAAGATGCTAAAATGCTTTGTACTGCAGAGTCAGGTAGAAAATGTCTTTGCTATGGTCACTATCAGCATCCAGTTTGAAATGACATGTTTGTTTGATCGGTTGTTAATGTAAAAATACTCTATAGTGCAGCTTTAATGTCATTTTCCATTGCTGTTTTTTAGTCAGAATGGACAAATGATTAAGAAAGGAAATACAGTTTTTGGGTTCCTTTATCGGTCATAATTTTGTTGTCATGTCGTCACGCCATTCTGAGTATATGAAAAAATACAGCGACTCAACTGGCAAAATACATTTTACTTAAATGCTCAATAAATGCTCATTACTTTTTAAGGTTAGGGTTAGGGTTAATTAAAAGTCACAATGGTAGCGTGGTGGTCTTAGATTTGACTCTGCTTGCCCAACAGTGATCTGGTAGAAGGAGGTAAAAGCCAGTTTGACTCTCATGTCTCCTTTATAAATGTCGAAGAAAGTAGAGTAAACGAAGAAAGACCTGACTTGGACAGAACGCACACAAGTGACGCTGCTGAATGAGTTATCGCTGTGGCTTTTATCCGAGCAGTGGAGTCTGAATTGTTGGAAATGAGCTCAAAGCTCAGTATCTGAAAACTGTCAGTACAGTTAGATATCGGTCGTCGCTCTCGTCCACCCCCCCACCCCCCCAGTTGAACAGGAAATTATATGAAGGCCTGGTGGGGCATTCGTTAGCCGTTAAGTCCGGCCTCTTCACTGAACATTTCAACAGATGCTCGCTGGTTTCCACCCCCAGCACGTCTGTCATCTGATGTGAAGTTAAGACATCAGAGAAGAAAATGCAAACATGGCCCTGACCCGTGATCCCGCTCACAACGGGACTCCCACTGCAATAAAATATGATGAACGGTCAGTAACTTCCTACTGAGGCGGGCCAAGTGCAACCACAGCGCTCGCTGCTCAGACGCAGGGTCCCCTGCTGTACTCCACTGTACATATTTGGTGTCAGGAAACCCCACAAAATGACTATGTTGTATTACAGCATGAGACAATGAGACACCAGGCCTGACCATAAACAGGGCATATGACAGCATGGAAATAGCTTTGAAGAATTCCTTCTGGTTGAGGGAATGCCTGAAGTGGGTCCGATGCTGAGCACAGTAAAACAAAAAATTGTTAGGTCTATTCTTATGGTGCTTTTTCTCTGCAAAGATGCTCTCGAACTAGTTCATCCTGGTAATAATACATAATATAAACATTATAAACAAAATCTATATTTTTTTTATTTGACAGTTACACGTATTCTTTGGGTTGACAGCAGTATAAAGCGGAAGTCACAATGTGGAAAAGTTTGTAATCTTGTCTCACCAACATGGTTTCAGGTGTAAGTGTTTTATTATACACAAGAAAATCAGAAATTTGACAAAAAATAAGTCAAAATAGATGATACAGGATCAAAAGAGACAATATAAGAAGAATACATCTGTTAAAGGACTTAAAGCTGCACCGATTACCAAAGTTTTTAATGGCTCTGTTAAATGTGAAGTGTCACTTATAGTCACCAAACCAGAGACTTAATACTCGTCTGTGCAGCTCCCCTCGGCTCTGTGGAGGTTTAGCATTCTCATCAACCTCCTTTACATCATCAGGCAGCTATTTTAAGTGAACAGAAACGAACAAAACGAGGCTGAAAGGCGAGTGAATACTGTTTCTACATTTATCAGGCAGACTGGTGCTAATGTTGTTGGTCTATGTTCTGTTAGCATATTCAACTGAGGGTCAAAAAGTATCTAAGTGCTCCTTTAAATAGGTCAAATGTTTTCAGATACACCCGACATTGAATGAGAAATATAATGTTTCTGATTGTACGGTTAGTTAGTTAGTTCGTTTGTTGGTCCGTAAGCAACAAGAAGTCGAGGCTAATTAACTACTTTTATGTGATTTTTTTTCCTGGTAAAACTGCGGGAACTAGCAAAAAAACTACAATCTAATAAAGAAAGAGTCATATGTAATCATTTCCTATATAAGCATACTGCACATCACACCAATAGCTAGAAATATTGTACTTAAAGAACCATGTATATAAAGTTCCAAAAAAATGATAAAAGTGACATTTAAAGAGCAGACAGTCTGTGACCACGGTGTAAAATACATCAAATGTACATCAAATAAGTGTTTCACATGCATTTTAAATAATATTACTTCCACACATTCTGTATACTGAAAAATCATTTACAATTGTTAAGGTGTATATTTTGTCAGGAAAATGTTCTAAAGATTTTGTATTGATTGATTGAATTTGAAATACTTATTGTGATTGTAAGATCGTGATTTGCTGGAGGGACTGATTATTAGTGATACTGTTTGAGTCACAGGTCACTTTTGGAAGCACAGTTCATAAACAACGATGTAAATTGAAAGCACAACCTGCTTATCTGAGAATTTCCTTAAAATATTTAGGGCAAGGAGCACAACGGAGAAGTCTGTTTACTCACATTGCCTCAGTGTGTGATTCTTTTACAACTATCGTAGTGTGCCCTATTAAGTAGAGTTAATCTGGCCAGTGCAGTAAATTGTACCGGTTTCTCCCATTCAGAAAACCGTAAAAAGCCGACGTTTCCCAGAAACCTGAGAAGCGCCGGGGGGAAGGTGTGTGTGGGAGGAGGAGAAAGAAAGTTAAATTAGGGAAGATGGTCCAGTGAGTCATCAGCAGATCAGAGGTCGAGGGTGTCAACAGGGTCCACAGGATGCTGACGTCACACGCTGGGAGGGTGGAGGGGCTCAGGGCAGGGTTAAATTTAGAAAAGACATCACTTTATCAGGACGCCCCTGACAAGTTTTTTTTTTTTCCACTTGTGTAAGCATACTGTATGTAAAGTTTCATTCCTAAACCTTTTACGAGCTTTTGGTATCAACCCATAATATTTAAATGGAAACCCAGACAACTCATGAGTTATTGTTTAAGGAGTGAGTCATCTAACCTTTGCTTTAAAAAGTGGTATTATTTTAAGAATCGTAGAATTTCATCGTCTCTGTGGGAGATGAAAAATAACAGAAATGACTGTTAATCATTTAACATTTAACAAAAACCGCAGCAAGCGTCGGAGTTCTGGGGATTACCACTTAATTCAAGAAATATGCATTACTGTATAAGAGCCATATTCAAGCTCTTTAAAGTACATTCCAGCAGCAGGAGGGCATGATTGCACACACATGACCATATCAACCAGTGTGTTTCACTCTATTATGATCTTTTCTTTCCTATTTGAGGGGAGGCACAGACTCTATAAAGATTTAACTCTTCTTTTAAAGCTGCACTAGTTAGTATTTGTTTTTTATTAACAACGTGTCATGTGAAAGGTGTCACTATAGTAACAAATCCACAGAGAACCACCACCTGACTCTGCAGCACCTGCCCAGTTCTACAGAACAGTTTAGTGTCTTTCAGCTGGTTGCTTTGATTAAACAGTTCGTAATTGTACTGTTTTGGTTCAGTCTCACACTTGTTATTAACCTCATTTCCAGGAGTTATATTATTGGCGTTATATTCACCAAGCGGCCAAAACAAATGACTCAATAGGCAACTGTTTGCTATAATGTTAGCATAATCATTTCATAAGCTGCTAATTGTGTCAGTGTGATGCCCCCAAGTGGCCAAAGACTTCCTGTTCTTCAGGTGGACGTGACCAGCCTCGTGCGAACTGCGTGAATATCGGTGTGGTCGCTCTCCATAGGGAATCGTTTGCAGTTGTTCCACCCTACTGGGCGTAGACGTCCAGTTCATTTGAACCATTTAGCATGCGCCGGAAGCGTCCGACACTCAGCCACCACGGCAACCACCGTGTCCATCAAAGTGTTTTTTCCTAAATATGGCATTTAAAAAAAAAAAAATTGTTTCAGTGAACTCCAGCAGCTCGACGAGATGCTGACCGTTTATTCTGCGCTGACATCCGTAGATTTTCTTCCGGTCACCAAGAGCTAAGAAATGCGCTCGTCATTCACAGTGAAAGAGGGGCGGGACAAATGCAGCTGACGACCGACGCTGGTCGCTGATTGGTCCACCCTTCAGAAAGGCTGAGCAAACGCCAATGCGAGTTCCCAGACTGTTATTACAGCAAAGAATCTGAAGCTGTGAGCGACACTTAGTGCAGCGATGCTAGAATGAGACCTGAGAGGGATTTTCCCTTTTCAGATTGTTTAATTTAAAGGACTTTTATAAACCGGGAAAGTTTTTCAAATATTTAGTATTTTACAAGAACAGAGGAAAACATAGTTTTGTGTAACTGAAGTATACTCGTGTGTTTTTCTTTCTTATCCTTTATTGATCTTTTACCTCTTAGGTTTATTTTACGTCCTGGCCCTTGGACAGCCCGGTTGAACTCTTCACTTCTTGCCATGAGAACACTGTCTGCTCTGTAAATGTCTGGGCCTGGCATTTCATGTGCGGAGATATCCCACATATTTCACCGTTGTTTGTTTGGAGCCATGACAAACCGTTGTTGGGAGTTTTCCCTGTAAACACTCTTCTTTTGGATGGCTCAGCTTTTCTCTGGGTGGTGATGAACCGGTCCCCGCTGAGACCAGAGGGTGTGGGTTTTGTTGTCCGTCGCTGGCCATGAGTTGCTGTACAAACCGCAGCAGGAGGTCCGTCATCCCACATTTATATTTATGGCTGGAATCTCCCGTTGACCAGACAGGAGACTCTGCACAAACATTTACGCACAGCAGGGAAACACGCTCACATTACGCAATTCTTTTTTTTTTTTTGCTGTTAAGAAATTCATAATGTTGTTTAGACAGCGTACAATAACAGTGTCTTTGTCAAACTTATCAAAAGTCACATCGCAAACACTTGATCCTCCGGTGTGTTTGGACCTTTCGGGTCTCCCAGAATTGTTCATTTCATTTCGACATAAGTATCCCTTCTCTGTTTTGTATGACACAGTCTTATGTCATTATGTATTCATTACTGTGTCGTTTACATTTAAATAGGGAAAAATGATCAGTGTAATTTGTCAAAATTCATAGACATCGAATCTGTGATTAGGTGTTGGGAGGAGACAGTAGTTTAAATGAAAGGGTAACAACCAAAACGGAGTTGGGAGCCAAGGCTGGAAAGTTTAATGAATGCAGTTTAGTACTAAAATATGTCGATTAAAACTGCTGGACAATAGCTTGTGCAAGATTCAAAATTAGTTTGTGATGCTCAACAAGTTTTGTGAGCTAGTGACAACAAAAACACAAAACTCAGCTATCAGGTTACGATCAGGAAAGGTCTACAAACATCAGCTGGTTTCAGTTGACTGTTGGATAGACCATGGGGGAAGCACACAACTACTGCCGATCAATCTGTATAGTACTACTGCGGTATGGGATATGTTCTAAAGTATTTTATCTAACTAAAGTCGGTTAAACAATTAAAAATGTCCTCATCCTATCTCGAAACCCATTGACTATCAGTCTGAAGACATTTCTGCCTCCGGGGGCAACGGCTAGTATTATGGGGGTTCTCTTTTAGCCAGTTGTTATGTACAGTCTGATTAGCAAAATGAGACACGAGAATGGAGTTAGACGATGTCCACGACCGGGTTTATTCACAGGTAGCCATGTTACACTTAGTTAACAATTCAAAACCACAACAAAAAAACTACTAAAAAGATAATTAAAAGTCCTCTACTGTATCAATATACACTAACCATTCATTTCTTAACAAGCCTTTTATTGTGAAACATTTACAAGAAACTGATATGTCTGAGACATACAAATCAGACAATAACATTTTAAATGTGTGACCCAGCAACAAAAGTGTATTGAATTAAAGCAATGGACAAACACAATGTTGACTATTGTGTGTAAACTTTGTTCAAAGTCCTGATAAGTATTTATCTAAAAAAAACCACGACCTTCAGTTGGTTATCATCGTGTGTATTTTCAAGCAAATCCAGATGGTGACTTTTAATTCCAGAACATTTTCTGTCATTCAAATATATTTAGAGGACTCTACGCCCTGACTGCTCCCAAGTTTAATTCAATTTGCAGTAAATTTGTTAATATTGCTGCAGTGTTTCACAGAGTACCACCAATCCCTGCTGCTTGCACAGCAGGCACATGAATACAGACAAGCTTTGCCACATCCAGCTGTTCCAAAATCTCTTCCTGCTTGATGTCCTGCCCTCCCTCCTCCCTATGTACCGTGTCTTAATTGGAAACAGTAATGGCGCTGACATTCGGGCCGAGCCCTGGTATGCGCTGTGCAGAAGCCCGCCTTTCCTTTCCTTCCTCCGCTGTCAAAATAGTCGCTGACTCCTCCTGCCGCATGCATCTCCTCTCATTTACAGCACCTTATTTAGACACGCAGAACAGGAAATATTTCTTTGAAATACATCCTAACTCATTTGTGAGCTTTTTTAAAATTCATGAATCCAGACTGCAGCTTCTGTGTTTGCACCTGTTGTACATTTTGCCTGTATTTTCCTCTGATATCTAAATCTTTTTTTTTTTTTCTTATACATTGACCTTAATTCTGCAAATGAAACAAAATTCCAATAAGGCTTTGTGTAATACAGTAATATAGTAATCCTTTCTCCGAGTAAGCCCGAGTCGCTTTATCTACTCAGTAGTTTTATCTTATGTTCAGGATATAATTAAGACCTATAAAGCTGTGACTGACTGTCTGTTCGGAAAATAAGCTGAAACATGCTGAGGTTTCAGATTGTGCAGACTTTCATTATTTAAAACACTTTATTACTGATTATCCTAAAACCCTCTTCAAAAGAATGTGTTTACATTTAGGACAGATTTGCATATTCATGCAGACAGATTTTTCTCGCCTTGGTCTATATTAGATTGTCAACATGAATGAGTTTGAACAGTTTAACTTCCCACTCGGCCTGTTGCTGCATTTGAAAATAACTTGATTTATGATTTATGCCTCGGCGGGCTGTAATTTTCTCGACAGTGTTGCATGAAACTGTGGCGAACCACGAAGTTAAAGCCCAGCGTAAGTGTAGTTAAAACAACACTGCGTCCGCTCCATCAAGTCCAGACTCTTGACATCTGCTTTATATCCTGAACGTTACAATGAAGCTGCATATTTAGAGCGTCCAGCTTCCTTCGTTTGAATGTGTTTTCTGTGGAAACAGGATATCAGGGCACAGCGTAGTGCAGGAGGGAGGTATTCAAAGTAAGAGACTTCATGGACGTTTTCTTGGAAATCACGTTTTCAGGGAAGCAGCTAAGTGGCTTTCATGGACGGCAACAACTGTCAGCCGTGTGTCACAGCGAACCTCTGACCTCTCTGAGTGTGCGCAGGCACGGTTAGGGTCGGGGAAAATGAGACGTGTCAAAAAGTACGACGGCTCACATGTCAACGTTTTGTCCGTACATATTCATCGGTCACGTTGCTCACAGGTGCAGGTCTGGATCTCAGATTGTTTTCGCCGGCATCACGAAGCTTGAAAGGATTGACTGAATGATTCCATTCACTCCACGCATCATGGAACAGGGAATCCAAAACTGCACACAGCCACCTCATTTCTGCGCAGCCTTTTCCGAGACCTAATGCTGCAGGAGCTCCTGGAAAATAGGAAAGAAACATCGCTTTTCCTCTTCGACTGGGAGGAATGTGGCATGGCGTTGATGGTTTTTGCAGGATTGGCTCACCCGAAGCCCGTCTGTCCTTTTCTCTTCTGAAGCAGGAATGTAGGTTAGTGAATTGATTAGCGCTAATAAGGCCTGTCCAGATCCCTATTACAGCCGAACCGCAGAGAAGCTGGACTTAAATAGCTCTACTTTAGTACAGTCTGGACTTGTACTTAACACTGACTTTCAAACAAATCTGTGTTTATTTAAAAGGAATGGACTGAACTCAAGTCGAGGCTGTGTTCTGTTATTAAAACATATTGGTTAACCATCTGTAATATTGACCAGCTGTGAGATCACTGAAATATTAGTACTCTCATAAGAGCAGTTTGTGTTAATATTCTCAAAGACGGGATAAAAGGGCATTTATAGAAGATTTAAGGAGTTTCAGCAGAGATACATCTAAGCGGACACGTGCCTCTTCAAAAATTAAATTAGAAGTCGGGCCGACACCACCTACAGAGATACCATATGGACACCACAAGATGTGTGTGCACAGCCATTCATTGCTCTGTATCATAGATGAGAATGGAGGAGATATAACTAGAGCGGTGGCTCAGGAGGGAGGACAGGTGGTCTATCTGTCCTTGTGTTGAACTGTCCTCGGGCAGGACGCTGCTCCCCAGACTGCTTCAGACTGTTGGACCTGCACCTTGCGGGGTAGCTGGCTATCATAGATGAAGTGGACAATGAGAAGAATGAGAGGCAGACGGGAAGCTGCTTGAGACAAAAGTCTTCATTACATTAAAATACGTCAGTTTTGTTGTCGTGGTGACGTAAAGCAGCCAGGTATCAAAGCAACGTGTCGATACAGCAGTCAGTCTACCAGAGGATATCGTGTCAGTGTCACGTTTTGCCTCACCTCGGCGTGAAAAGCACGTCCACGTATGACTAGCCATTACAAAAAATGGTGTTAAAGTTCACATGGGAAGGTGATCAAGGTGGTTGGATGGAGCAAACAGGAATTTCACCCTGGAGTTCAGCGTTCGAGGGCGACAGGCCATGAGTCAACGCGGGTTTATTTACTTATAGAATGTCATGTATTTAACTTATGTAGCATAGATAAAGTAACTGTGACGTATGTAACGTTATTTATGTAAAATGACTTATTTGATCCCAAACCATGATCTTTCCCTAAACCTAATTATGTCATTTTTGGTGCCCAAACCTAAGGCATGTTATTTTCATGCCAAGCTGAGACAAAAGGTGTCCCTCCAATGCTATCCTGTAGTGGACTGATGGGTGTATTACACCCTTTGATGTATCTAGAGGGGACATCTGATATTTAAGTATAACTCAAAACCATAGCTATATAATATGCTGATGTTTAGTAGATATGATTTTACAGTGTTCACCATGTTAGTTGAGCATTGTAGCTTTCTAACATTTGCTAGTTTGCTGCAAAAAATCTTGACAAATACAACGTTTTCCCTTTTGTTTTGACAAGCGATTAATCCGGAAAAGGGCAAGAAACCGTCTGAACCACATTTTACAGCACTCCAGTCAATAGTTGTCGTTTCAACAATCCAGGATACACCGTCTGCACACCGTAGATATCAAATTTAATAGTAATTCACATAAAAGTTGTGAAAATATTTTAGTCTTCACAAAACTGCTGGACCAGCATTGCCATCACTATAAACATGCCACTAGCCTGGCTGAAAAATGATGGGGCACTCTGATTTGCCGAGTGGTTATGTTTCATACCACATGGGGGCGTACTGTATGTCCGAAGCAGTGAGTCCCAGGTTTGATTCCTGTGGTGGACAAACCCGTACTGCATGTTATTTCCTGTTTATCTTCACTGTCATGGGCAAATAAAAGCCCCCAAAATGATCTAAAAAAAAATAAAAAAAAGACTAGTTGACATTAACATAAAAAACAGGAACGAAGGAATGATTTTCAGGCCCTGCATTGATCTCATACCTAATGTTTAATATTTATGATGTATATGAAGGTTTTGGGCAGCACGAGCTGTAATTTGTTGTCGATATATTTGAATTCTTAACTGTCGGTCTTCAATAGAAACTTCCAGAAGGATACAGTCATGGAAACGTCCCCACAACAGATAGTCAACAAAGATTTCTGATGTTGAATTTGGTGACATGGAGCTTGTTGGAGCTGTTTGACTCACTTTAGAGTAACAGATAACTGATTATGTATAGATGCTGCTTCATGTAATTCACATGGAAATTAATTTTAAACAAATTATACAGCTTGTAATGTCCCAAAAAGTTCTAAACGACTCACAACTTTTACAGAATCAAATTAAGGACCTCTATCTGTAGAAAAAGTAAAGGCTATTTCCATCTCACCCCCCCCCCCCCCAAAAAAAAACACCAAACAAGTTGTGATGACAAAGCAGGTGGCTTGACCATCAGAGGACACCACCGACCATCTCGGTCACTTCTCCATCAGCACCTCGGTGTTGTTAAGGAGCATCCGCCCTGGAAACTTCCACCCTCACGACTCAGTTGTGTTTTCCAGACAGCTGCCTCACTCATGGAAATACACCAGGACGGACCCTAATGGAAGCCAGATGAGCTTAAATTCCACAACAATAATTACCACGCCGCATTACAAAGCTTTTACTGTAGACACTTTAATTTAATACAATGGGCATCTACTTTAGGTCTGGCCGGATGTTAGCCCAGGGTGTTACTATGACAACTCGTAAATGTCTGTTATGGGGGAGGGGGGTGTCCAGGGACTTCTGTATGTGTCATGCTTATGTCACTCTTAGTTTGAGGACATGTGTAAAATTTCTTTTGAAGTTACACAGTCTGTTGAAATTAGCCTGCTGGTGTGTAGTGTACTAGAAGCTCTTCAAGTTTGTCCTCTTAATTAAAAAAGCCACAACAAGGACATTATCAGTTATAATTTAGACCAAATAAAGGCCTCATATTGACATGAATTTGAATAGTAATAGACTATTAACTTCAGATTAAAGGAAGTTTGATACCCTAACTTGAAATATAGTTGTTCCAGTTTAAATATTTTCATGCCTCTGCTTTATGTTTTTGGGTTGTCCATCCGTGCGTCCATCCCATTCTCCTGAAGGCAATATCTGAGGAACACCTTTAGGAAATTTCCTCAAATTTGGCACAATCGTTCACTTGGATTTTGGTGATCAAAGGTCAAACTTTAAGGTCAATGGGACCCCACGTCCATCCCATTATTGTGAACTTCATTTATCTGGAGTGTCTCGAGGGAATTTCTTCAAATTTGGCACAACTGTTTAGTTGGACTCAAGAATGTAGTGATTCACTTTTGGTGGTCAACGGTCAACCATAAAGGTTAATGCGACCTCAAGTCTGTCCCAATATAGAGCGCATTGAGGGAATTTCTTCAAACTTGGCACAAAGTTCACTTTGACTCAAGAATGAACTGATTAGGTCATGTTGGTCAAAGGTCAAGTTGACACTGAACTCATGTCTATCCCATTCTTGTGAACATGACACCATAACTTGTCACATTTCACATTTGGTGACACTAATCTTGAGTGTCCACATTGAAACTGTGCTGATTGTATAGATCTTCTGTGCTTTTGGGTTGAAGATGTGTGTGAAACATCCTTGTTTAAGAATTTGTAGCTTCTTTGCAGCAACAGCTGTAATCGAACTATTGTTTAACTGTCATGACTACAACTTTGTGTTCTATCAGAATCAGCTTTATTGGCCAAATTCCTTCAAAGTTTTCTGTACATTTATTACATGAGTCTGGACTGACGTGGATGGAAACTGCAATTTGACTGGTTTGGCAAGGCGGTAATAGTTGTGGTTTTGCTTTGTATGTGTTTAGATTCAAAATACTCCACGTGATAAAAGTCTGCACTTGTACCTTCACACTTTCAAAGCACGTCTTCCGAGGGGTTGTCGGTGTAATCACTGTTTATTTCGAATGGACATCTAATACAGGAGCAATCACTTATGACTGCTTAACTCTGCTCTTAAGTGAAAGGTTATACTCCAGCCTTCGTTTAAAACCCACTCACAGTTTTACATGCGACCCTTTCAAAGAGCGCTGCACCTATTCCTGTCAGGTGCGTGAATTCAGTCGGTAACTTAGAACGGACTCGTGATAAACATCACTGGTCTCTTGAGGCTCACTTAATCCGCGGGTACAGTTTGATGTGGGCAGGCTGTCTTTGGTCCAGCTGCGGTAGGACTCTTGAAAAGGATTCTGGGTCGGGGTCCCCCTGCTCTCGCCGCCTGCCTAAACCATCGCGCCTCATGTCTTCTCCTTGATGTGGAGTGGCCATAATAAAAATTAAGAGATCATAAATGCGGGATGGATGCACCATGTGTTTTGCTTTATAATGCACGTGTCCCCAAAGAGAGCTTTAACTCCGACTGCTCTGCCACTAAAGCACTGCACCGATCTCAACAAGCTTGTCATTGGATATAGTGTGTGTGTGTGTGTGTGTGTGTGTGTGTGTGTGTGTGTGTGTGTGTGTGTGTGTGTGTGTGTGTGTGTGTGTGTGTGTGTGTGTGTGTGTAACCTATATTTGTGAAGCTCTAATTAGAGCTTGATTAATACTTGATTCTTGGTTTCCATACCGATATCAATATTAGGCAGTACAAAAAATGATTCTTCTAATTACGCCACGCTTCTTTTTTTTGCCTTATGTTCTGTAAAAAAAAAAGAAGAGTTTTCATATCAGCGCATATCTGTCAACATATGCCGATACCGTTATATGTGTGATGAACCTTATCGACCGATAAAATATACCAATATATCAGTCGAGCTCTAATTTGAATTAAATAGCCATAATCCTAAAAAAAATTAGGGTCATCGATCAAACGTCAAGCCTGTACTGAGTTTTAGAAATACACACTTAAATGTTATGTGTTTTGATCCCAGTGTTACTGCATTTAAGTCACTGACAGAATATAGTAGTAGTATAGTGTGTTGGTGCGATTTTTATTGGTTGCCTAAAAATGATGAAGTTCACTGTAGGCTGCATTAATATACTTGTTTACAGTGACAATGAATCAAATGACTGTGTAATTTGAAATAGGATTATTTCAGTCATGTACCCACAGTGAATTATCACCGAACTTAGTTTCCAACAGTTCTTTCAAACTTTCAAAGATTAATTTGAGCTAATTGCTGAATCTATTTTCAAACCATTTTCATTAAGTTGTGATACATTTTTGTAGCATTTATAGAAGAGATACTGTCACTTGTTATTGATCCTGTATTTGTGACTTCATGTTGGGACGTATTAATGTGTTTCCAGTGGATGCAGCTCTGCTCTCCAGACACAGATCCACTACAGATGGAAGTTTCCAGTTTTCCAGGTTTCGGAGATGTTTTGAAGTTACAGAAGCACGATTCAGACGCTGACTTGAACAACCATCCTACCGGACTCGCATACTGTTTACAACAAGCTTTGCACATGCGGCCGGAGGGAGGGATTTAGGGTGGATGGGTTTCCCTGAAGTATGTCCACCACGTGCCAGATCTGCCGTCTGGCAAATTTACTGTAAATGAAGAAAGCCCACGTGTTCCAAAAGAAAACCTAGACTGGTAAATTCACCCACCGTATAATTAGCTTTTTTAGCATGTGACTTCTTAACATCTTTACCACACTGGATGTCTTTTACAGACTTCTGCTGGGAACAAAAGGCTGAGTGCACGTCGCTTAGATGAAACAGAAAGCTGAAGTTTTAAACACAAATTTCCACATCTGAGAGCTAATGGCCACCGAGGCTTTTTAAGGACGGAAACTTGTCTTGTTGAACAATCTGGTTAAGAATATCAATCACTGTAAAATAAAGGTTTTTCCATAAAACAGACTCCCTCATGCCGTAAGGGAAGTCAATGCTCTCCGGCGGCTCTATTTTAGAGCTGGAAGCTTCAGCCTTGAAATAAAGTTGTTTAAAGTCACAAATAAAAGTTGGAAAATACTACAAAAATCAAAATATACTTATTTCGCAAAATGAATAAACTGCTCCACAAAAATGGAATGATGTATCCTACACACAGTTTTGAGACATGAGTCGATTGTACAAATAGGACTTTTAAATAAACTGAGCTCCTTTTCGTGTCAGCGACCCTTTTATCGACCGAGCTAATGAGCTTGCTAAGTGACAGTTATCCGGCTTGCTGGCTCAAAGAGCTTTTATCCAGCCTCAAAACTCTTTACTGAATGAAATCATGTTAAGAGAACAAAATGCCAGAGAGGAGTAAAAACACAGACATTAAATAGTCAAGCCGTTTATTTAATGGCGTCGCACTTCTACTTTCTAATAACACCCATCGTTCCCTTTGAGCCTGAATGCAGTTAATTAAAAGTCGCCTTAAACAAAAGTATCTGTGTCATTGTGTCATTTTTGGTCATCGTTGTCATGACAACGCGGGCAGATAACGTCAACTGCACGCGTGAGGCATAATGAGAAACGTGTGTCCTTAAAAATGAAAGCGTAGCAGCAGAAGTTCTGTAGATTTGAAAATAAAAGTTAGTCTTTTTTTTCTTCTTTTCCCTGCACACACACCTGTGACCCACTCACGCTGGTCCTGGTTCATAACGCACCTGAGAGTCATTGATTTAAGGAATGCTTGCACTACAATGTCCCTTGGTTTGACAGCATGTTAGCACATAGCTCCACAGATGGCAGTTTAATAAACTAAATAGTAATTTAATAATAAAGGAATTCCTAAAATCCCCGACTGTATTTTGTAGGTGTTACTAATAAGTGCTCTTGAAGTGAGCCAATCTGTTGTTTCTGTTCATCTTCTCTGATAATATCATATCAGTTCAGGGGACATCTTTTGTGGTCAGAGCTCGTCTCCGTCCGACGCTCCGGTTTGTTCGGGGGCAGAGGATGTGGTCGTCTCGCCTCAGCACGTCTGCCGTCATTGCCGTGCAGACGGGAATGACTGGAAGGAACGTGTCCAGACAGAGTGGGCGGCTGCAGCCTCTTCCACCCCGAACACTCTCCGACAGACAAACACAGACGTCCACGTGATGTGTTACCGCTGGGCTCTTCTCAGTTACTTGTTGAACCTCAGGCATCTAATTGTTCGTCATGTGACGCACATGTTTAACTGCTGTACAACTTCTGACTGGCCCCTGAACCGCCCACTGTGCAAAGAAAACACGTAGATCTCACTTAGATGTAAACCATTAAATCCACTTCATTCCTGTTCATTAGTGTTACGTAATGAAACCTCATAGTTGAATCTCCCAAAACATCCTGAACGTGATGGGGAGGTGCCGGATTGCGCAACAGGTTGATCTGTATGACGGGAAGAAATCATATGATGATTTGGGCATTAAATAATGAGCTGACGCAACAGAAACTTGGCCCCTTCAATTAACATAGTATAAACTATACATTGCTAATTCCTCAGATTTGCTGTATGGTAATTTGGGTCATTTGGGGATATTCAACACAAAACTGAAGTGGTGATGTGTCTGGAAGCTGCAGTGTAAAACTTTGGTGTTTGCCGTCTGCCAGTGAGAGTAATTACAAAAACCCTGCCGACACGCCTCAGTCATCGGCTCTGCATTAGGCGACTCCGTCACTACTAAATTGTTGATGAATGAAGTAACTTCTTTCACTGTACGAATTTGATCAATTCGGCCCGATATCATTTGTAAGTCAAAAAGAGCCGCATGAATTTTTGTTCGTTCCCAATCAAGTTAATAAACTGGACATTAGCCACCAGAAGTCTCTGGCGCGCATTCTCTGCACGTACGCGTTCTTCCGGCCAATACGGGAACGCCTCAGCAGACACCACATCAGATGTAAAAACTCTGTATACTGAGATAGACAGATGGATTTACCTGGAGATTATTGGCTTAGTCAGCTTTGTTTGAACTCGTCTGGCGAAAGCTTGAATGTAACTGATGTGATTTAAATGTAAAAGTCCCGCATTAGGTTTAAAAGTAGATTTTCAAGACCTTAAGGCCCTCGTGTCAGTATTATTTATTAGTAGTGCATATTCCCAAATCCACTCAAACAGCTGTACTCCATAAGATTACATTCCTCCTTATGTGTGAAGGCAATTTTAATTCTGTGCAATAACCATTGACTCCATCAATAAAACTATTAAAAACTATCTCCATATGATTACAGAAAGTAAATCCAATGAATGGCTTTTTCTGAACAAATGTTGACCTCAAATCTGAAGGAACTTTATTCCAGGGTGTCAGATTACAGAGTAAGGCTCATATCAATTGTATTTTTTTATGTTAAATATGACTTCTTACATCACTATCTTTCCACTTTGCATATTCTTCACTTTACGACGTGCTTCATTCGTGCTGTTCAGCACTTAGAAGTGGATTACAAGGAGGACTCCTTGATGCTGCCTCGCCTTCTTTCTGTATTCTGGCACTCGTAAAGTGATAATGGAGACAATTAGAGGACACTTTATCTTGGCAGCATGTCGGCCGGGCCTGTATTGTCAGAACCTGTCAGCATAAGCGGCGCTTACACCCTGGAGCAGCTCCATGTCAGTTGAAGGCTCCGCTCAGAACAAGCTCTGACTGAAACCATAGCAGCTGTTTAGGCGTTCACTTCCTCCTTGGCAGGTCTGATCTGCTGGCCTGAACATCTTCTGTTCCTGTGTTTAGTTAATTCACCTGCAGGTGTCTGCGGAGGAAACTTTGTGTTTGGAATCTGGAAGATGTGAACACATAAAATACGTTACCTGCAGCTCTGTACCGTGCTTGAACACAACACAGATGGAGCACCTCAGGTACACCTTCGATGGAGACAACAGGCGTTTTCGGACCGCAGGAACTAGTTCACATTTATAAGAACAGAAGGAGGGTGTTCCCCTTTTTGTGTCTATCATTCAGTTTTTGAGGTACTTTTTCGAGCTCCTACCCCTGGGTAGGTACTTTACTCATAACAATAGGAACTGCGGTGACGCAAGTGCGCAGTGATTGGTCGAACACGGGAGCACAGGCAGCCGCCTTGTTTAAGACACAGTGTAAACAGTTAGCCGGGTAAACTACAGCTACAAACGAAGCCGTTTAAAACAGCCGAGGAAAGAGTTTCAAATGGAGGCAAACAGGCCTTAGAACCTATTTGGTTCTAGGGGAAACTCTCTGGGGGGTCGTTCCTCTTAAAAGTCCTTTAAACTGTTCTGAAAACGCTTTGTAAGTTATTGTTCATTTTCTGTAAAGGTGACCTAAAGGCTACTCATGCAACCTGGCGCTGTTGCCTGAGAGCTATTACACACAAGTGTGGGGAAAGTGCTTTTGAAAACTGGAAAAGTCCCTCTTTAGATTACATCGCATTAACGATCATATCATCAGAGTTATCAAAGGGCGTCTCAACCGCAGGGAGATTTGAAGTAATCTGTTGATGTTTCAGTCACTTTAATTCTACACATGATGAGATATAGCATGTTTGTGGTCTGCCGGGTTTGTCCAAACCCATCCCAGAGAGCTGTGTTCTCCACCCAGCTTCCCAGAACCTCCACAGTCTTTTGTGTACAAACCAACATTCTTCCGACTCCTCCTCAAGCCTCCTAAACCGGGCAGCTCTAACGTCAGTGGAACGGCACGAGAGCAGGTGCGTTTCTTTACGAGGCCACGGCTCTGGACACTTCGTGTATACATCCAGCTCAGCAAAGGAAATAGTCGTCCGCTTTTGGTTTTCGTCTCTGTGGTGTTTACCACATATCGATCTTACAGTAATATTTAAAGCACCAAGTACAGTTTTGAATGGCCAAATTCAATGTGACATAATTTTCCAGCCTGATGACAGTTGCAGCTTATTTTGCCTGCTTTTATTCTGAAGCTTCTCGTCTTAGAACTGTTCAATGCCTATTTTCATAGTTCTTTCAACACACTGCCATTTTATTTGAGTTAAAAAATGAATACGTGAAAGATGTAATTTTTTGTACTGACAAACCCACAGTTTACCATGATAAATCTGACTCCGCCCACCTATTGCTCACAGCTTCAGTCTATGTTGTGAATATAGTCTGGAAACCCTGTTCGCGTGAAGGTTTGGTCACTGGGCCAAACAGCATCCAGTAGTTCCAACAATGGTTGACTTTTGCTGAACAACATACGTCATATGGTTGTCAATGCTGATTGGTTAAAGGCTGCTCCAATAGTTTCAAAATGAACACAAGGTCTGCATCCATATGGATGCAAGAACCGGAAACAATCCCCAATACATTCACTCAGTGAATCTGGGTCTGGGAATATCAAGCTATAACAAACTGCACTTGGCAAACGAAGTGAGCTTTTAGCCTTAGCTGTTAAAGAGCTGAATTAGAGTGAGCATTGGACCAGAAGAATGAGTTGAAATGAATGGGTGTTAATGTTGCTCCATATCTGCTGGATGATGTTTAAATGAGCAACTTATTGCTAATATATATTACTGTTGTGTTTACGGCTGATTTCTGAGGTTCATAAGTGGCCAAAAAAAATTTGTTAAAAGGAATGCAAGTTTAAGCAGAGAGTGTAGAAATAGAACATTTAAACATTGAACTCCTTGTTGGTTGTCCAAGAACGGTCCAACACTCAACTCATAATGTGATGCTGTGTTTGTCTGCAGGTTACGACCCCTTCCTACCCCGTGGTAGTCAAGATGGGACACGCCCACGCTGGCATGGGAAAGGTGAGTTTCTCAAATTATACTGTCAAACACACTCATGAATTTGCTCTTTTTTTTTTTTTTTTTTTAATCTTTGTGGGAACCAAACATTCATTTCATCGTTTCACGCTTTGGATTGTAACATTTACCTTATTCCCAACCTCAATGCCGAAACCCCAAACCAAGAAACAAAAATTAAAGCTGTAAGCAGCATTTAACGTGAACTTACACATACCAGATATACATTTTCCCCACTTCTGACACGTGTGCCAGGTTTCATGAGCTTTCAACAGCTTCTTGTGTCATGGCGAAACATCAAAATCTGCCACATCGCCATGGCAATGCCCTTCGATGAAAGCTCACAGGATATGACAATATAATATCATCAAAGTCTGACAGCTTTTCTAACCCAGTTTGAGGTGGATCTAGTTGACCTGTTAGGACTAACAAATGAAATCATAAAACATGTCATTTCATGTTGCCAGTAGTTGGCGCTGTGATTACCACGTGGATGTCTTTAGGTCAGGACTTTTATCAAAAATGTAGTGTGGGGAATATTGGATAATGGACATCAAAGTTTTCATCACAAAGATCTAAAGATTGCATGGACTAAATTTAAAGTCGGTCTAATAAATTCTGTTGGAGTTTGTTAAAGTGCAACATGTGGAAATGACCAAAAATGGACAGCAAATAAAAAATGGACGACTTCCTGTTGAGTCATGAGGTCATGGCAACAAGAGAATGTTTTTGTAGATCTTGGTGTGATACACATGTTGACCGGTTTTGGTCCATTTAGGACGTGAAAGTAGCTTGAGAGGCTGCATTTTAGCTACTGAGCTATTATTTCACACTCATGCCCGGGACCCATATCAGATGTAAAGTTTCACAACTTCTGATGCGTGTGCCAAGTCAGTTCATTTAAGAAAAGAAGAAAAATGAAGAATGTTTTATTCTCTTTACCTTGAGACTTTTAGCTGAAACAATGGACTTTTGTAGACAAGCCCGCCGGGAGAAATTCAGCCTCACACTGATCGGTCGAGATTCCAGCCATGCAAATCAAACCTGATAAGATCACGGCAGCTTTGGCTAGTCTGAATTTCGCAAACCTTAAAACCTTCTCTGTGCCGGTCTATACAGACCGTGTGATCTCTCTATCGGCTAAAATCAGTCACAGGCTGTAAAACATGTGATGTGTTCCTGAGCCACCCATAGTGTCTGAGGACGGGCCACCGGGAGTTTTACTTTATTCTGAATCTGTCTGTTTCAAACCATCTGACATTATTGTTGCATGGAAATAACTGTAGACTCACGTCTATCTCTGCTTATGACAGACAAATGAGCAACAAACAGCGGAGTCCCCAAAACTCAAGTGTTTGTAATTTATTTATATAAAGACACAGAGTTCTATCACTGATACAGCAATGAGAAAAGTTCTCACGGCTTGTCTACCAGTTCTTTTAAGTTTCTGGGGGAGACACTTCTCCTTCTTTATGTCTTTTGCTGTCGTCTGTCTGGATGGGCTTGGTTTCCTGTTCAGGAGCCAGACATGCTTTAGAATTTCCCATAAGGGTTCAGGGGGAACTTGGAAAGCCTTTGTAGAGCAGGACCTCGTTTCATCCCTCAAACCTCACAGAGCTCTGACAACGGGTGGGAATATGTGCGATTTAGGTCGCTGCTGTCTTCTTTGCTTTTAACAGAAATCTGAAATACTTTTGTGAGTTGGGAAAGAAAAATTGATTGGAATTTTTTTTGCTTGATATTACCACCTTTACTTTTCAAATTTTTACCTATATATTGCTTAAATCAACTAAACTAAAAGTTGCTACATGTAAAACTTCAATAACTACATTTGTTTTGGTCCCTTACCATTACTACTGCACACATACATGATAGAACTCGTTGAATTTCTGAGGATATCTGCATCATTTCTTGCCAACATAAAACAGGAAGAAGGTGCTTTTATTCTGAAATTAAAGCTCAAGCACTGAAAGCAAATCTGCAAATTTTCAAAAAACAAAAACAGAACTTTTTTGTTTTAAATAAAAAGTTAAGTTTAGAAGCAATACAACACACCCTCACTCAGTTTGTTACTGACACACGTTTTGCTGCTTACATCCTTACTTAGTCTGGTATCAACAGGAGCTTATGGTGGCTAATTTGAGCTAAAATTGTCAAACCTAAATTTCTTGATGACTTCTCCAATGGTGGCCAGAGTTGGCAGCGTTCAGCATAAGTTACTTCGTCACGTTTGAAGTAACTTTACAGTAAAATCTGTCTTAAAATAACAAATGTGTTTTGAGGTCAACAGAAAGACCAAAAAAAGCTAACAGTACAACTGGTTATTCGGATGGTGATTGTAACTTAACTAAAGATTTATGTTTTAAATGTTGCTACTTATTTAGCCTTTGTCCCTTCATGATTTTTGTTTTGTTTTACGACCAGCGAGCTTCTGTATTGTAGCGAGTATTTTGAATTTTGTCTGAACACTGAGCAACATGACATGACTTTTTCCACCAGGCGCAGCTCTTCATCTGGCTGCCAGTGCTTCACCTTCTCTGGCGTTCCTTCTGTTCCTGTTTGCATCATTACGGTTTGTTTAGTTTCTCCGAGGAATTGCGTAATTCTCTGGATGGATTTGTGTGCTCAGAGCTGGACATGCTGCTCGCTATCAGGTTCTGCCTCTGGAGTCGTGATGTGAACTGTGAGTCACATCCCGTCACTCAAGTTGACTTAGTTGTTTTAACTTCTGCCCGCTCGCTGTAGACGAGTAAGGTTAAGTTCTCAGATGCAAAACGTTCGGCAATCTGTTAGCAACATGAAAGAAGTTACCTGAGTGCACATGTTCACATTAACATTGTAGAACATAAACATACCTTCATGTATTTTTATAATTAATATAATATAGCAGGAACAATAATACACATTAAAAAAAAAAAAAAACGAACACTGTGATGACACAAGGACAACAGAAGCTCTCTGTAAACTTTTCAAACCACATTATACTTCACATTAAATTGACCCTAAGTGAAAAAAATTACCCATTTCTCACTTTCCAAAAGAAACACTGAATTTATAACCAATTAAATGTACCTTTTCTCACTTGAGTACACTAAGTGGTTTTGCTGCTACAGCATTACTTGGTCTGACCAGGAGCCACGGATGACTAATGCTCGCTAAAGTTAGCAACTATAAGGAGGATATGATGTCACTGAAATAGTTTGGTGACTTATTGGCTCTTCTTTGGTGGTGCTGTGGTTACAAGAGTTTTCTTAGTCTAATGCTCTGGGGATGTGTTTACAGTGTTCACGAGAAGAGTCCATTGAATGAGCCCCTCTTCTGGTGTTCATGACATCAGAAATCAAAATGTTTAAAAAAAAAAAAATGGTGGAGGTCACCAAAGTTCATTTTATGTTGGATGTTAAGTTTAATAGAATGTCATTTTTGTCATTTTTGTCACGTGTTCATTAACCTATATAACGTGTCTGAGGAAAATGTTGATGTTTCAACAACCTCACCGTCTCCGTCCGTCTTGTTGCTGTTGCATTCCCTTCATGTTGTTACCGGTGTGCTAGTTACCTAACTTGTTAGCCTGTGTGGCTTCCAGACCATGTTGCTGTTGCCTATCAACGGTGTTCTCACGACTTAACCATTTGAAATGCCAACCATCCAATGAACGTGACTTCCCATGTCACCATTTGAAGGCAGCATAACTAGAAGGTCACATGATCGAGTCAACAGATTCTGGATGCTGCTTTTTATTCTCAGCCATCAATGGCTCAACTAGAGAACCTTTCCTGTCTTAGGTCCTTTGATTTTAAAACATATGCATCTACTGGATATATTTACAATTTTAATAAACGTCTGTGTGCAGCATACTCTATACTTGTATGTTAGCGAAAGTGCAACTACTGAAGTAAAATCTACCTCGAACTTTCCAGTCTCAAAATCCATCATGTCCATAGTGATCAAGCAGTGGATCAAAGATAGTATCACCTGCTGCTGGTCCCTGATACCTGCTGGTCTCCAGTATGGATGCCAGCCTGCATGCTCTCAGAGAAACAGATCTTGATTTAAATTCTCCTCAATGTGTTGTGCTTTGTTGGCTTGAAGACATTTGCGAGTCTGCCTACTTAGCTCATTTGAGAAACTAGCTGATTTAGTTGCAGCTTTTTATGTGGGTTTTAACAGCCATATTTATGTTATTACCCATCAAAATGACAACACTGTTTACTGGACCACATGAACCATCAAAGTTACCAGCCCTTCTTTTAAAGGTTCAACCCTACTTTTATTGTTTTGGTACTGTTCTCACTCCTGCTCAGCTTTTCTTTATTTGTTTTTTTTTTCTATTGTTGGTTCCTTGGAGGGTTGCATCATGTTTAAAAGCTCTCCGGGACTTCTTTGTTCCACCCAGACCAATGTGTGTTTCTTTCTCAGGGATTTGTTTGTGTGTGAAAGTGCACTAAACTTAAATGCCTGTAAAAACACCAATTAAACTTGTCCCTAAGACCTCACAAATTGTCACATGTAAACACGCGTGTCTTGTGTCTTACCATCTTCACGTGGCTTCCAAACCTCCTTTATCTTTGAAGCACATTAAAAAAAAAAAAACAGGGAAAGTTAAAAGAGTGGCCCGATCCATCACCTCATCCATCTCCCAAAAATAAGATCAGTAAAGCAACAATCTGAGTCCATTCTCTGACTGTGGTTGAACTTTTCTCATGTACAAAATCAAACCTTGAGTCATGCAATGTATTAACCTCCAGCATGACATAAAACAACATCTGGAGCAAAACTAGTGTCCTACCCCGCACCTGTAAAAAGGACACAAACCGGACTTTAGATCTCTTTTCCATACCATTTTTGCACCCACTAAGTTCACTTAAACATATATTTAAAGACAAGCAAAACAGAGCGAAGAGTTCAAACCCCAGTGGACGAAATGGGACGTCTTGTTTTTCTTATCTGGTTTGTCTTTTTTCACGATGGGACATCGCCGTTCCCACCATCACCTCCGTGATGACACCAGCGAGAGGGGTAGCGATGAGTGAGTGGAAGCTCTGGACTGAATCCTTTTGCATCTTCAACACTGATCACTGACAGTTAACTGACACCAAAGCTGCTGATTGATGAGTTTGTCTGCTGAGATGCCCCGTTTCCCACGACCTGATGGAGCACACCTCATAAATCTTGGAAGAACACCACCCGCAGAAAAACCAAAGAAGAAGATGGAGTAAAGCTTTTTTGATTGGCAGGTGATCCCTGGGAATTGTCAAGCATTAGATAGATAGAAATGAATGAGGGTCTTAGTTTCCCACCAATATTTGCCCTTCATATTACCAGAGGGACAAATATTTGTTTCCCTCCTATGTTCTAATGTCACACCTCATTGTTACCTAATTATCTAAAGGTTAGAGTGAAAACGGCCTTTGAGTTTTATGCAACAGACATGTTTTGCGTTGATTGGCTGCCATTGCGTCATTCCCCCTCAGTCTGTGTCTGCAGTCTGCAGCCTAATAACTTGATGGGAGCGAGGTGACGTAGTTCAAAGCCGCCGCTGCCAAACTTACCATCCAGGGACCCTTCATTATCCCGCCTGTGCACAAGTGTGAAATTCCTGTGGGATTCGAAGCGGCCACTGCCAGCTTCGACGGCATGCTTTGTAATTAGCCGCTCGCTAACAAACGGCGTCTCTCCCGCAGATTAAAGTTGAAAACCAACAGGACTTCCAGGACATCACCAGCGTAGTGGCGCTGGCCGGGACCTACGCCACCACCGAGCCCTTCGTCCAGTCCAAGTACGACATCCGCATCCAGAAGATCGGCAACAACTACAAGGCTTACATGTAAGATGTTTCACACCGCCACCTACCGGCAGTCGGAGTGTGTGGTACATTTGAAAACTGTTAATCTAGTGAATAAAAAGCTGAAGTAGCTTAAATTTCGATCAAGTAAATATAAACGAAATATTGTGTGAGGGCAACCTGTGAGTCTCATCTGTAACCACAACCACAGGAGAACGTAGTCGGTAGAAGAATCACTGCTTCCTCTTTAAATACAGCTTCCAAAAGTCTGAGCCAACTGTCAATCGCAGCTGTAAATCAACTCCTACAAAGCAAACATGACAGCTTTCTACAGGGTTTCAGATCTTATTAATAGCACAATAACCACCAATACACTTATTAGAGACCCCAAGTTTAGGACAAACAAAGATTGTTCAATATTATTAGGCAGAAATTGTTGCCTTTTGAATGTGACTCTGCTTGAGTCAGGGATTTTGGGCACATTACAGGTGTATTTCACAGCCATTAAAGGACGTGTGTGTAGATCTGTTGGTAGAAATGGAATATAATATTCATAATTATGTTTTCGTCAATGTGAAATCACATGAAAATGATAATTTTCATCACCCCAGAATGAGCCCTTCATATCCACATAGGGAGCGGGTCCTCTTCCACGGAGTTCACCATGTTTCTACAGTAGCCCAGAAGGGACAAACCATAAATTATCTTACATGCTTGTGAGGGGAGGGTGATGGGAGGGGTGTTCTGTTGGTTGCAATCTGTAACCTCACCACTAGACGGCACTAAATCACACACTGTGCACGTCACGTGGACTTTACTCAAATAGACTTTATCAATTCTTGATTATAAATCAGATGTGACACTTCAACTCTGTTATGATGTCGTGCTATTCATTTTTTTGTTTGTTAAAGCCTCGTGTTAGGACACAAAAATAGTCACCCTTTGTGTTTCTTGTTTAGAATGAAAATTAACTGTGGTCCTATTGACTTTCACTTAAAATGGAGTTGACAGACATTTAGAGGCGACAACTCATCACCAAGAATGAATTAATGTAAAGAATTGACCGTTTTTGACCCATTGCTTTAATGTTTGGCTTATAAATGCAGATAACAATTTGAAATAGCTCTATTCCTCGATTCCTGTATCAATATCTTCATTTTCATGATCTCACTCCTCCTTCAGACACTCACACCCATTTAGGAATGAGACACATTGGTCCTTAAATTCAGCCGAGCAGATCACAATATAGGTTATCATCCTCTTTACTTTCAAGTCTCTGTATCTAAACAATTGCTCAGCCAACAACAGAGGAACAGAGCAGCCAAGCCTTATCTCATCTTGTTTTCCCCTGACCTCACCATGAAAGTATGTTTTTAATTGGCTCTGACACAAACATAATGTAGGTGTGGATGGTAATCATCGACACTGATGAAACGACGATAGCATAACAAGCTAAAGTTGTGACTAACTCTTGGTGGTTTGTAGCTTTCTGTCCGGAGGCAGCTTGATTCATATCCTGATGCTTTTCTTTTCTGATTTTCAGGAGAACGTCTATTTCTGGTAACTGGAAGGCGAACACAGGTTCTGCCATGTTGGAGCAGATCGCAATGACTGACAGGTAAGCTGACTCAGGGATTTGTTGGGAAAATGCAGACCTGTTCGCACAATTCAGTACTATTTGCATAACATAGACCTTCAAAGAAATCTATTTTCAATTTTACAGATTAACACAGCTTTTAAACACAGATCTGACAGTTGTTCTAAAGTTTTGGGCTTTTTTTTTTGTATTATAGTTCAAGTTTGTTTATAACTGTGAGTCCTCCCCCCTGCACCATATCCCCAGAGATGATTGGGTCTCTGATTTTTTGGTTTACGAGTTATTGGTGTCCTTGCAGATATCGGATGTGGGTGGACTCCTGCGCTGAGATGTTTGGGGGCTTAGACGTCTGTGCTGTGAAGGCCGTCCACGGAAAAGATGGCAACGACTACATCATTGAGGTCAGTGCGTTTCCAGGATAACCCCCCCCGCTTCAGTCAGACTGTGTAGCTCAAAGACTTTCAGGAAAAGTCTGGAAGATATACAGAATATTTGGCACATTTTGTGTATTTTGGAACACCAAAGACTAAAATGTGTCTTACATTTTTTGTAGAATATTGCAGGACTTTTACAGAAACTGCACCTGTTGAAGAAAATGTCGGTGAAAGACAGATATCAGGTCTCATTTTAAACATTCGCTGCGTTCTTGGCAATTTACCAGAGCAGTTCTTGGCAGGATGGTAAAACACCAGTCGAGTGTAAACGTTACCTTGAATCCGGTCTCTCTCCCCGCCGATAATACTTTTCATGTCGCGGTAAAAGTCAAGAGGGAGGGGTGTAGCCAGACTTGATGGCACATGAACATGAAAGCCTTGAAAGAATGATTGGTCTGTAGACCAAACACAGGCAGAAGAATGAAAACAACATGAAGAGGCAGCGGTTGAATCACTGTGTCTGCTCACGCAGCTGTTTATTTCAGTCCACTACTCAAGTTGGACATTGGTCTTGTAGATTGCAGTTTGTAGACAAATAAAATTGCAGTGTTGTAACCTCAGAGTTTGGTTTGGAGGTTTGGGGCTTTATTCCCCAACAGTGCGAGCATGCCGGTAACACTGCCCACCGAGGCCAGCTCTGGGGAAAATGCACGCATTTAAAGGTCTGTGGCATCACATCATGCAACGTATGTTAAAGCTGCTTTAATCAGTGGTTGTGGCTCAACTATCATCAGCCTACCATTGTATTTGTAATGTGAGAAAGAGGTTGCCCATAGAAATTAAACCAAAGAGAATCATCGCTCAAGTGCAGTCCCTGTTAGGTCTACGGAGCGTGTTAGCATCTTTCAGCGAATTGTTTTGGTTCAGTCTCACTGCTCATGCTCGGCAGTTTTACTGAACACAAGAGGAAGGTTTCAACAAAAAAATAGTTCTAATAAACCCACTTTGTCTACTTGTTGTTGGAAAGCTATCTCAAAGTTAGCTTCAAGCATTAGCTGCTAAATCATCCCTCAAGATTTGATGGAGGCCGAAGCTCCAACAGACAACAGGGTTAGCAACGAGCTGATAAGCATGGTAAAGTATTGATCAGCTAAAGAGTAAGATATGTCCTGCAGGACCAAACACAGAGCTGAAAATAGGGGACTAAAAACAAATGAATGCTTATGTCGCTCTGTGTTTCCTGGATCTAACTGTTTGCGAACAAGGTGATAATGTGTCACTTTTGCATTCAGAGCTTGTTTCCGCTGCCAGCAAACAGCCTATAAAAGTTGTTATTGCAGGTTTAATGTAGAAATAGTTGGGGGAAGAGACTTGATAGCAAGATAGAAAACCTTTAGCTCCTGGTATCATTTCCTGTGTGGTTGTTTTTCTCCAATTTTCCACAATTATCCAGGAAGGAAATTATATTAGAGGGAGCACAAATACCAAAGTCTACACCTGCAGTGGCTGAAAATAGACTAAAGCACAATACAGTTGAGTTTTTGAGCGAGGGGTATTTTTGCTTTCTCACAAACGGAAGACATCTCGGTGTTGTTGTTACTTTCTCAACTGGATTATATTGAAAACGATGTTAAAACGCTGCGACAGTTTCAGTCGTTTACTACGGGAGTCTTTGCAAAACAGGAAATCAGCAACTGAAGCGGAAGGTTGAGAGAACAGTCGCAGCTCAGTAATGATGGATGATATAATATGTAAGAGGGCGATATTTGACGGTGTTTTCCTTTCAGGATTATACCCGGGAGACAAACGGTGGTATCATCCGCAGTTGTTAGAGCAGCTTCCTATGCCTTCAAATCTGAGGAAACAGGCCAGTCTGGGACTTGCCCATATTAAGGCTGATAGCATGACATCCCTCATCTATGTCTACACACTGGGTGAGGTCAGCAGTGAGAGAGTGAAAAACTCAAACTATCACAGGAAATATCTAGCAGCTCCCCGAGGATGTGCGTAGTCTGATAGCTGGACTGTTTGGACAGACAAACCACAGTTGGGTAACAACGTTCCCCTGATAAACAACTCTTCCTCCTCCTCCTCCTCCTCCTCCTCCTCTTCCTCCTCCTCCTCTCCATCTAGCTGTAGCTGCCTCTCTATGGGCCCTGATGGAATTTAATTAACATGGAAGAGCTGTCTGTCAGTCCATCACGGTGGGAATCTGTTTTCTGTTTAGGACAAAGACAACAGTCATGACACCTCTCCCTCATGAAAAGTAATGAGCTGCTCAGAGGCACATCATCAACAGTTTACTGCAACTGGTGTTAACGTGAGGTAAACTCCAGCTTTTTGGCCCTTCACAGGAAAAAGTGTGCAGACAGTGAGTACATCTCAAGTCCATCTCACCAGCTTCAGTGAGCCACAGTGTTTACCGTAGATAGGCTTTTGTTGTTGTTGTTGTTGTATCTACAACGTAGATAAGATGACTCAGTTTCAGTCAAGCGATTACCAACAGTGACGTCACACATCGGGTTTGTTAACGGCCGTTGAAGCCTCGAGTTCGGATGTTGGCCGGCGCCATCTTGGTAGCTCGGAGCGGTTTGGAGCCAGAAGTGACCGCATCTGGATCAGCGGTGGACTCGGTCTGATTGGAAACGTTGGCGGCTGACGCTAATCGATGCATTTGAGTTTGATGTGGGTCCCCTCACTCAGGTTCATGTAATGACACAGAACTTAACCAAACACAATTCATATAAATGATTACGAGTAAACACTTCCATTGATAATGTGTCACATGTAACATGTTTAAGTAGCTCCCACTTGTTAGCATGCTGATGTTAGCGTGTGCCTTTGCACAACATCACAGAGATGTTGTACAGCATGGCTGTAGACTCTTGTTCAGGGCCACATGTGACAGAGAAATATATCACTTACCTTCAAAATGCCTAAGATTCAGGACTTTCCATACAAAACATATGACCAGTTTATGAAATATGATGTATTTGTAAGCAACACATTAATGCATTAGTAATACAGGTTACAGTAGTCCAATAATATCATCTGACATAATACTCCAACGGGAAATATTCTGCCTCTTAATGTAGGAACTTTTACTTTGAAACATTGAATGTGTGCAACACAACAACTATAACATAACAGGACAAGACAATCGTGGTATTGTGATTAGAGCGACATGGGAAATATTGGACACATGACATGAACAAAAAAAAGTAGAGTCATCAAAAATAATCCAGCACGCGGTCTGAAGGCTGAAGTTGTTTTCCGTGGAAAACATGGCTGCACTGCGACTGCTGCTGCAGCGCTTTCAATGAGCACATTTCACGTGTTGTCCTCATGTGTGAACTTTCCCATGCAGCAGGCCACAGTGTCCAAACAGTAAAAAAAAAAAGTGGCGAACAACACCTCTGTGTTCCCGCGTTGAAAAGGCCAGCGGCAGCTCCATTCCTCTGCTCGGTGACTCCGTATCCTAATAAATCAGCAGGGTGGATCCCGGCTCCGCTTGCCACCGCACGCCGTTTGAAGTGGGGCCTGGCTCTCGTTTGCCAGGCCTCCGCTCAGTCCCCTGTGGGAATGACTCAACTGGCCAAAACACGGCACCACACCCCGCCCTTCACCGCCAAATCCTCGCCAAGAAACTGGGTACGCACAGAAAGGGAAGGGATTTAAAGGGTGTTCTGGTATGGGTCGTGGTTCTGTGTCCAACAGCGTGAACCCAAATTGACATTTCAAACAGCTAAAAAAAAAAAAAAAACTCTGGCACATAAAAACCTGATGTGGAAAGTCATTTCAGTAGTCCAGGTTTGTTTTATGCATTCTTACAGGTTTTATCAAATAGAGATGTTTTTTTTTTTGCCTTTTAAGGTTTGCAGTGTTTCTACATTTTCTACATAAGATACATATGATGTTGGGAGAAGCTTTGCTTTTTGATAAAGTGATCGTAGCTTAGTTTTTATTGTATGTAACTTTAATACACCGTGCTGGATATATTAAGACCTCGACATGTTGCAAAAACCAGAAAGAGCGTTGATTTTAAACAATTCGTTGCAGAGTGATATATTCTGGGACAGAACTTCATCTGACCTTTAAATGGTTCTCTAAATGTTTCTTCAATCCCTCCTGAGAGGTTTAAAAAATAAAAGATGAATTGTTATGCAAGTTTTTTTTTTAACTCAGGAAAAATAGAAACTCGTCTCTGTTTCCAGAATCTCATGGATAGAGATTTGCTGCTTCTCTGTGTTTTAGATTTTTAAATGGATGTTTGAGTTTTTGCACTGAAGACATCTGTTTGAGCTCCCTGACCTCGGCATGAACGTCATTCACTACGTTAGACATGCAAGCATTATGCATGCTAAACTCAGATGGTGAACTTGGTAAACATTACACCTGCTTGGCTTCTGCATATTAGCATGCTGACGTTCGCATTGAGCTCAACACACTGCTGTGCATAAGCTGGATCATGTGACTACTAGCGAAGGCAGTCAAGTTAGCGTTGGTGCTTCTGTTTGGATGAGATAAGCTAGTTAAGAAACCATATTTGTGATGCCTTTTTTGGAGGAAGTTTGGTTATCAGGCCCTGTCATGTTTTTGATGTATTAAAATGGGTTCTACATGATATTTTGTTCTCAAACTTTACTACAATTAAAACAAATATATTAACTGGCTAAAAAAAAATTGTTTAAATGACTAACCTTCATGAAATATGTGGTATACTTGTGTTCTATTGTGGATTTCAAAAACACCAGAAAGAAGCACCTGTGTTTTGTTTTTTTTATCATTATCATTTCCAGTGATTGGCTTTTTACAATAAGTGTTTGCAGCTTAAGGGCTAAAAGAATCAGACTCATAATTCAATGTGAATGGAATTTTAATTACAGAAAGATCCTCGAGCCTCCATTGCTAATGTTCTGAAACAAGCCTGAAGAACAAGGGAGGCTGTAGCTCATTTGGTAGAGTGGGTTTCACACTAATCAGGAGGTTGGTGGTTCAATCCCCAGCTTCTCCTGTCCACGTGCCTAAGTGTCCCTGAGCAAGACACTGAACCCTAAAAAATTGCTCCCAATGGTGTACCATCGGTGTGTTGTAAGTCGCTTTGGATAAAAGCATCAGCTAAATGTAATGTCACAGTAGCAACAATAGGTCAGCAGCTCAGCAACATCAGTCATTTCTTATGTTATTAAAAACTCACGAAATATCAATCTGACCGAACACCACACCACCTGAGGTGTTCTCACAAAGAATCACACTTGAGAGAGTATTTTGAATTGAATTGAATTGATGCTGCTAATGAAAGCAGCCTGAACCACAGTCAGGGCTTGTGTAGTGAAACTGCTGCACATGATCTCTGCGCGGTGCAGCATCGTCACCCACCACACGGGGCATCATCCGCATCCAAACCATCAGCCACACTCCTCTGCTGCTGTTTGTTTTGGTCCTCGGGGAGGAGGAGGAGGAGGACGGCGGGACTCCGAGCCCCGTGTGCTCTGTGGTTCTGCACTACACGTGTATGTGCATGTGAGCCCAAGTGATGGGAAAGTTTTTTTTTTTCTTCTTCTTTTCTTAATTATCTGTGCGGCAATGGATTCGGTCTGTGGCCTTCCAAGTCATGTCCCGGCAACTTAATGTTTACAGAAGGAGTCACATTTTATCTGCTGTTCACTGGAAAGTCTAACTTTGGTTCTTTTTAATCCATCAGAGGGTGGCACAGCAAAACACTGTGTTCAAATATACCTATACAGTTTATCTGAAGCTTAAAAAAAAGGCAGAGGAGGGCAGAAACTCGAGACTTGTGTCGTGAGCTCTTTAAATGAAACTACAGTGAGCTTCGTATCAGGCTGCACACACAGAGTAAACAACCGGAGTCTCTTTAGTTCATGTGGTTCATTATCAAAGCAGGCGGAGAGGCTGACGACTTCAAAAAATCAAACATTAAAAAGAAAATCGTTTCAGTTTTTTTTTTTTTTTTTTATCTCAAACCGCTGAATAAAACCTGCTGAAGCAGCCTGATGTGGTCTGAGGATACACAGATGTGGAACAGATGCATGATGGGGGGGCTTTCTGGTGACTACATGGGAACATTCAGAGCAGTCAGTGTCATGCTCAGTGCATCTGCCACCTAACTGGATTTAAGGTTGTAGAGCTCACATCCTCCGACATCAACAAGGACAAACATAGCTTTATTTGTGATCTGCTCAAAATGACTCATCACTTTTGGCCACACACCAATGAGTCCATTATCGCTGACATCATTTGGAGTCTGAGCAGATCCAGTCCTCTGTAATACAAGATACAGTGCTTCCATCTAGTGGGGACATGATAACACTTCAAGAGGCTGACCGGCTCTTTGTTTCTGTCTGCAGGTGATGGACAGCTCGATGCCTCTGATTGGTGAACACGTGGAGGAGGATAAACAGCTGATCACAGAGCTGGTCATCAGCAAGATGGCCCAAGTGCTGCTGGGAGTTTCCACACCTCAGCCTTCTGCTGTCAAGGTGCAGTGCTACGTCACTACCAGGAGACAAACAGTAACAGCTGCTGCACCTGCCGTTACCTGTACTGGAACTACAAACACAACTAATTCCACCTTTAACACTATTCGAGCCGTATTGTTTCTGCTACATCTACAAAAACTAAGAAGCCAACTTCATACTATTTCTGCTAACAGTGCTAACAATACTGCGGGGATAACAGTACTGTAACTATAGATAGTGGTCCCCTGACTATCTCTACAATAGACTATAATGCACACTTTTACATGTGCTTCTACTGCTGCTGTTGTCACTGTAACTACTAAAACCACTGATGGAGCGACGCTTGCGGGCTGCTCCAATCTGCGTCATGTGACGTGTCCTCTGTCCCACTCCATATTCATCTAACGCACACACACACCCTCCCAATGTTGTGGTCTATTTAAGCTGCAAAAACTTCACATTTCACCCCGTTGCCTGTCAGCAACACTGCTGCCCTGCATCAGCACTGCTGCGTGTACGTCCAGCCCCACGTCTACCTGCCGGCTCCGGCAGCCCATATGGTATCCCATATACTTGTAGATGGGATTTAAAATGACACTAAGTTTGTCATGTTGGTCACAGTGAGGCAATTATTTATAAAATGAAAATTAGGTGTTGGAGATTTTGTTTGTGTGTGTTTTTGGGTAAAATCCTGGCTATAAAAGAAAATACCATATTCACCATATTGTAGTATTACACACACACATACAGTATAAGCTGTTTTGTTTTGTGGAAATAATGTTATATCTGTGTCTTTTACTGCATTCCTCCGTACTCAGATCTCACAGCCCAAACGAGGTAAGAAAAAACTCTTCATTACTTCAACTGTTTTGTAGTAATACCAGTGAACTAATTAATATATGTGTCATGTGTGTTTACGTCCTGCAGGGGGACATCGCTCTGGTTCTGCTTCTCCGTCCCAGTCGGGGTCACCTCAGAGAGCCCGCTCAGCATCCACCTCTCCCAGCCAGGCCTTCCAGCCCGGTCCCATCCCCGCCTCCTCCGGGCCTGGAGCTCAGAAACAGTCACCGCAGCTGAAGTATGTCCGATGTCTTATATTACCTCCTATCAGCACTACGTTAACATTTGTGGAGTGATGTTTACATTCAGGGCTTCTCTTTGCAACTGACCTTTCCTCTTTGACTACAGTAGCTAAACTATTGTTGTCTTTCACCGTGCAGCAAATCCCAGTCGCTGACCAACACCTTCACAGAGACGTTGCGAGGAAACCCGACCGACGACGAGGCCAAAGCTGAGAACATCCGCACCCTCCGACAGTCCTTCGCCAGCCTCTTCTCCGACTAAAAACCTCCACAGAAGCTTCCTGTCAGTGGTCAGGTTAAAAAAAAAAAAAAAAATAGATACAAACCCAACTGCTTAATCTGTCCTGGAGTCACCTCTCTCCTCCGAAACCTCGGCTTCCTCTTCCTTCTCTTTTCTCCTCCATGTTTGTGAAGTTGAACACCCGGTGCAACCCGCTGCCCACACACCAGCGGTGAATCTATCACTAGAAAGGCCAACAGATTCTGGGAAGGTGTTGACTGAAGATGTCAAATGCTGTTTTCTTGCTTATCAGTAGAGATGTGGGATGTCAGTGCAGAGAAACATCAAACAAACCAAACCCCATTCGCTTTTCTGTGAATTTTACTCATCTGATCTCTTTCTTTTTCTTCTCTGCTGTTCACATACCAGATAAAAAAATTATGATGACTTTTATTTTGATCAGTCTTTCCCTGTACATGCGACTGCACCTGTCTCTTTTTACCCATAATCCTTTGTGTTTTTATGAAACTGCTCTGCAGAGCTCACGCTAGGGGATTGATACACTTTTCAGCATTCAGATGCTATAATTTGGTGTGTTTAAAGCAGAGTTGAAAAGCGTGATTGCAAAAAAACACGAATGCATCTTAGAAGTTAGATCAGCTAAGTTTGGCCTTTCTAGTGGTAAATAATCATATTCTTGCTCGTACTTTCTGGTATATAGTCGTTATTCTGCGTTCTCTTCGTCTAACCAGTGAAACTGTTCATGTGTTTGTATTTTGACATTTATTTCCATATATCTTTGTAATCTTAATTGACACACAGCTTCCAAAATTGTTTGCAGATGTCCACGGCAATATTCTTATCCGAAACGGTTCCACTAAACTCGTGACTGATGTACTGAATCCTTCCGGTTCACCAGCGACGTCACAAGCATTTAGCCAGCAGACACATTTCTCAGACATCCGTGTGCTGTAGACACGTATTGGCTTACGTAGGGACTCCTCTACCTTGGCCGAACATTACCAAAGTGCTTTTTCATAAAAACATTTAAAAAAAATCCCTGCTCCCTCCCTCCCCTGCACTGGGTCAAGAAAAACAGTCACGCAGCTGACAAAACCTCTGAGCTTGTGATTTTACAAGGTGCAAACGCTGTACTGGTTTACAGTCCCCGTCTTCCATCACAGCTCAGATCTTCCCCTGCAACTCTTCTTTTTCTTAATGTTTTGTGCTTTGTGAGTAGCACTATGAAGTATTTGTTGTGGGGGATTTGTATCATAACTACTACTGTTGGGTCTATGAAGGCGAACAGTGAGGATGTAATCTTTTGAGACTTAAGATGTGCTTGAATTTCCGCTGACACAGAAAAGGTTTTGCTTGTATTACATTACTTCTTCTATCTTTATTCTCGACAACCAACGTCAGCTGATATTGCAGATAATGTATCATTGTCCTTTATTCGTTTTTTTTGGTATATAGCAGCTATAATATACAGACATGGTGTGTATGTTATAACTGCGGTGGAATTTTCTGGGAATTTTTCTTGAAAAAACAATGACATTTTGTGCAAGTTATCGTGAAATTAATAGAAAGTATTTAAAGCATATTTTAGATGGATTTACTGTAGATTTTCAGAAAAACTTCCTGCTGAAGAAGATGGAACATGCATCCACAATGTTGTAGCCTCCAAACAAAAACAAGTTATTCAGATTGAATTCATTAAAAACACTGACAGACCTAAACGAATATTCAACTTTCAATATTATTCGATAAAAACTTTATTTAATAGAGTGTGTGCTACAACGTTGGCTAAAAAATGTTTAGGCCCCTTGTTTGCTTTTTAATCATTTGTTAGTGTACCGTCTGTCTTGATTTCACCTTTATAGGAAACATTCTCATTTTATAATATTTAGGAAACAGTTAGCAAGATTTTCTTTTCCAATATAAAAGCGCATATGTTGTTGCATTCAGCTCACAGAAGCAGATTGACTGTATATTTGGCTTTCCATGCAGAGAACAATCACAATCTCATGATCTATAAATTGATCCTTCTGCCGGAAATGATCAAGATGCCTCGTAGTTGGCCCCATAATTATCTGTGCTATAAGCTGAAAGGGTTTCCCCCTTTAATTTCATTAAGAGGGACCTGAACAAACATGTATTGATTCTCACATAGTAGTAATAGTAATAATGTTACTACTAATAATAATAATGATAATAATGGTCCCTGTTTTATGGTTAATTCTCTTCAAATGCATGAAAGTGTATCAAATTTGGAGTGAATGTGTGTGCAAAGTTGTGAATTTGCTATTATTATTAACAGTGATGACACCACAAAAGAAGAACTAGCCATTTCTGCAATAATTTCGTGAATAAGTTTTGCACCATTTCGGTTTTAACTATGAAACGGGACACTTTAAGAGACGATGTTATTTTTGATCAAACTTGAATTTGGGACGTTGCCTTCTAGAATGACTGGCCGTAACATAAAAAGCAGCTTTGCTTTTACAAACAGTTGCTCTGGAGGCAGAACTAATCTGATTGGTTGCATTTATTAGCAGTGGGTGGAGCTACAGATTCACAGTTGTTAGTTCAGTGTGTTATGGTTTGCTAAGCCCCGCCCCTTAGTCACTGCTACTGCTGTTTTTCACCTTTTTCAGGTTTACAGTGATAACGGTGGAACATCTTTTGTTTTTACTTTTTTTTTTTTTACATTATTTAAAATTATTCAGACAGAAAGGAACTAGAGTAAACTAACAGATTTAATCAGTCCTAGCTCTGGTTCCATGATCTGGTTGAAATGAAGTCCTCTACCCGACCTTAGTTCAATGTTTCCATTTAACTCTGTTTAAAACAGGTGGAAGTCTTAAATATGCACGTTTGAGAAGAAAACACTCCAAACGATTGATGCTATTTATTGCTAATTAGCTCGAGAAAGGAAAAACGTAGCCATGGATTTTAGTCAGACTGAACACTGTTTAGCTTCGTAGCTTACCTATTCTGCCAAGAAAGTCTGCTGTACTAGACTGTTTGTATTTTCAGACTGTATGTTCCAGTTTTGTAAAGGATTTAAAAAAAACAACCAACCAGTATATTTATCTAGGATAACGCCAGTTGTAAACGTTACCAACGTTCCTAATAAAGAGGAGAACAGAGTCGCTCACTTAACCTTTAGCACCGTGCAGTACTTTAACTTTTTTTTTTTTTAAATGCTCTTTAGTCCTGAAAGTAACACCGCAACACTTTCCACTGTAGGCAGGAAGCTATTTATTCAGTAATGCTGACATCAGCTGATGCATTAGCGCAGATAAATGGTAATTTATGTTTTCTTTTTGGATTCCTATTTCTGTTTTTGAAATCACCCAAAAACATGAAACACCGGCTGTTCAGAGGAGGAATCTGGTGAACTGTCAATAAGACGTCGTCCCTCCTTCCACCAGCAGGCCGTTTGCCACAACTGTGCTTCTTTCTCTGCAGCCGCTGGCTGTAATGATTCTGCCTCAGCGGGTTGTCGTTTGTAAAAGTAAAAATTCTGATCTGCAATCAGCTTTATCTCTCAGTTAATGCAGTGTGTTGTCAATCGAGCACTTTTGCAAGCATTTCAAAACCTTTGGCACTGTGTCGAAATGGACCAAATTTGCATCTCATTGTGAGACCCCTCGAAGGTTTAAATCATATCGTTTTGTCTTTATTGTAACGATTACTACCACTTAGTATGTAATACTGCAGTGTGATAAGCCATAACCAAACCGGGGGGGTTTTACTATCCTTTATGTGCCACGCAATAATGGCTGAGACATCGCTGAGAAACTGACGTATTAACCACTGTGTCTGTGGCCTGTCCTGCCCTGCAGAGACACACAGCAGTAACTGTTTCTGATTTTAAAATCAAGAGAAATTACACACTTTATTTATTTTCTACTAGTTCTTCTGACAGGATGAAAGATCAACTTTGATGTCACTTTTCTCAGTTTTACCGCACTTTGGATTTCAAATGCAGTTTACGGTCGAGCCGATGCCATCGCTCATCTCTCCGGCCAGATTATAGTCAACGGCCAGATGTCAGATGATTTTAGATTTTTTTTTTTTTTAGTGTAATTTGCTCACGTTTTAGTTAAGGAACAGATAAAAGTCTCTCGCTCGGCTGCTCTGACAAAACACACCTGATATTTTTTTCCGATTTGGAAGTGAAGGTTCACAGGTAACTACCTCAAGAAACTGACTACAGAGTGGTAGTGATGGAGAAGATTGTCGTGAAACGAGCAGCGTTTCATGTCGTACCTGATGCGGTCCGCGCAAACGAAGAGTTCCCTCCATGCAGTTTGACGCACGGACTGTGTAGCGTGTGTGACGTCAACCTGAGGAAGATCAGCGTCTAGATTTCCTGCTGCATCCGAACGTTTGGCTGCAGCGGGATGGAGTCTGCGTGCACTGCATGTAACAACTAACAACGTTAGAGCTACTCAGTCATTCCCCCCAAACCGCACCGCTCGTGAAGGTTTTGGAATCATAATTCGGTTAAACTAAGACAATAATTGATTTTCTCAAGTTTTAACTTATTTTGATGAAATAACTTTCTCCGTCTATAGCATGTCAGTTAATAAGTGACGTGCTTTGTAATTTGACCAGAGCACAATATAAACTGAAATGATGGGAGCCTAAAAGCACCTCCTTCATTTTTTTTAGTTAATTTTGGTTTCCATCTTGAATGGATCTTATATCAAAATTCAATTCAATTTATTTATATGGCGCCAAATCACAAGACAAAGTTATTTCAGGGCACTTAACATAATAAAGTCCTTACAACAGAACTTTACAGCATTACACAAAAAAACAACAACCGTTCAACAAGTCCCCACATGAGCAGCTGGGAGGAAAAAAAACTCCCTTTTAACAGGAAGAAAAACTTCCAACAGAACCAGGCTCAGAGGTCAGAAACCATCTGCCTCGACCCCAAATCTAGTATAAAAACTGTACCTTTATTCTTTCAGTTGATATTGTGCTGACTATGCATGGTAGATAATCCATTTTGATGACAGATAGCTGATGTTAGTTTTTTCAAATTTACTTTGTTTCCGTTAAAACCAGCAGGATACATTTTGTTGTTCTCTCTTTATTAGCATCCAGAGGAACAGTTGAAAGATCATTTTCCATCATGATAACGATGAGGCTTAAAGCGAGGTGTGTTTTACACTTTTTGTGATTGACAGCTGCCTCAGCCAATCGCAGCACCACCTCCACTCAAAAACCTGTAATCTTCCCAGACCTGTTGCTGATGTCACGTGTAGCCGTGTATTTTTACAGCGTGCGCGTAGTTCGTATGTCACATCACATCACCCCCATCTTTTATCACGATGATGATTTAATACGTCATATTATTTTGGAGCAAAAGGCAATACTCTGCTATGTTTTTTTTTTTTTCTGTTAAGTCCACTCTGGGTGTGTTGAAGTGATACAAAGCCTAATACTGAATCAATATGCAGCCACAGAGACTTGCCATGAAGTACAGCTAAATACTGCAAGCAAACTCAAGTCCACTTTAAACGTGGCCTCTGTACAGTACACGAGTGAAACAATGTCATTGCACGGGTTTATTTTCCGATCTTTCAGCCGACTGTGTCCCTTCCTCTCTGCTGAATGGTGGGTGGTATCGTATGGTACTTTTAAGTGTATTAACGTTCTGTATATCGGTGTAAATGTGGCATGAAAACAAACCCTTCTCGTGTGCCTCAGGTGTGTAAATTTGGTCGTCATGTGATCTCAATGTCTGGCTGCTTATTTGTGAGAAGTGTGATGCATCTCATGGGTTTCTGTAATTTATTAGTATTAATATTATTTCTGTACTTTTATTCTTTTTGTCTGAAAATCCAGATTTCTGTTATTAAAAGTAAGAACTTTTATTATACCTGCGGCTGTGCATTCCAGTCTCTCCCAGTCATCCACACAGCTGAATGTTTTTCTCCATTTATGGTCATTACAAGAGAAATCTTGGCTCTCACTTATCTTTTTAAAAAGTCCTGTTTGAAAAGTACAACTTTCAGAATATGCAGCGATAATCTCCAAATCCCTTCATCTTGGATTAGTAGCCTATTTTATTCCTCCTGGCATGAAGCTGCGGGTGTTTTAAAGCCGACTGGCAACACAAGGCCACAGGGAGGGAGACCCGCTTCGCTTCCTTTCATCTGCGGCCCACTTCACGTCAACTTTTGAAATTAATTACATTAAGCGATAATATGAAACACATTCAGACGTGAATATGTCACTGCACACGCTCTCTCACGTTATGGCTTTTCAAACAATGCAATCATCACTCAGATATTTCTGAGACGACTCTTCATCTCTGAATGTGGCCGCTGGGCTCGAAATTTGAAGATTGAAAGAGAAATGAGTTCTTAAGTCAGCAGTGATAGATAACTTCAGTTTAGTTTTTTTTTCTTGGTGCCAGAGCACCAACATTTATAAGCATTTAAAATGACATCTCTTTGTTAATAATTTTCTTTCACATTGTACTTGGGTAAAGAATGCTTGAAGAAAACATCGAGCGGTGATTCTGTCGAAAAGCTAGCAAGCCACAAGACCTTAGAAAACCTGTGATTAACCTGAGTGTGTGTAGCGCTGGAAAGAGTCAGCCAATCAGAAGAGAGGGTCATTTATATAAATGCTCCTTTAAAAAAAAGACATACAAAAAAGCCTGTTCTTGGTGGAGCTCCAAAGAGAGGCTTAAGAAACCAGATGTAAAACTTCACAGAGATATTTGTTGTGCTTTAAACCACAAAAATGTCTTCTCATTGATATCAAGCAAATACATCACAAGAAAAGTGTCAAGTGTGGGGCCTTGAAGTTCGCTGGCTGGGTTTTCAGTAGCTCAGGGAAGCTTTCTCTGGAACTGCTGATTTATTGACTTAATTTTCTGAACTCATTTAGACACCACGGTGTGTCGTGGGGATGCACTGTCACCGAGCCAGCGTGTTTTCCGGGTGCACCGGTGGCTGCAGGCGGGCAGGGACCTGCGGCAGATCAGAGATTTGGCATTCCACCTTAAGAATGCAAGAAATCACAGAGGCAGCAGATTACCATCAGGCTGCCAGCTGCCTGGTATGCAACACGAGTCTGGTTCGGGAAACAAATGGTGAGGAAGTGTCCGGGTATAGGCTGCCGTGAGGGGGTCAGATGTTGACTCTCATTTGAACGGTCAAAATTAAGAGTTTAATGCCTTTATGTGGATAATCTAAATAATACACATGAGGTGAGGTCTTGGTGAACATGGCAGTAAATTGCATTATAGAAGCTGAAGATGAGAGCCTTTTCAAGAGCAGCATGATGTGATGTAATGTAATATAATACTATATCTGCACATCAAATGCTGTTGAATGTAGTCTGTATGGTCTGTAGTCTACAAGCTTCACATGCTGTTCTGTGCAGGCTGTGATGTTCTTATCATAAAACAAAACTGTTTTTTTTTTTTTATTTTTAACTTGACATGACTGAGTGAGATTTCTTGAGAGACCAACAGGAAGAAGAACAAATCGTACCACAAGAAAGGATGAAGGAGAAGCTTTGATTCACAGACTGGTTTTGAGTTCAAAACAGTTTCACTCAGATTAACTGAACTGTCAGACAGGAGTGTTGAAAGTCAGCTGGATCACTCCAGCATCACTTTAATAGGCACAAATCAGAGGGTTGTTACACTCTCAAACCAGTAGGAGGCATTGTCCTCCTAAAGAAAACAAAAAACAACAACAACCCATCCTCCTTCTTATTCATCCTTCTTCCTGCATTTTTCAGCTGTTTTTGTTTTCTGACTGTTTTGTTTCTGTACAAACGTCATTTTAACTCCACAGCTCTGATAAACCAACTGTAGGCTGCCCGTCCAGAACCAAACTCAAAAAGTTAGCTACTCATCTGGGATGAAAGTCGAACATCCACTAGGATCCTGATGTTTCTCTCACAAGCAGACAGACACCAAACAATCAAGGCCACACACACAGACGCAGAGCAAACTGAATGCTAATGTAGCTCTGTGTCTGCTGAATGCATACAAGTCCAATAAATGATATTATAAGACGGCAATACGCCAAGCTTTCCAAACAAAACTGCATTCTGCTTCAAGTCCAACTGTGATGTGAATAGGAAGGATGCAAGCCAATGTTGCTTAGCAACATTACACATATTCATTCACGTGGATGGGTTGACAGACAGGCAGCTAAATAAACAGATAAATAGATAACTTTATATATGTATACAGCTCCATTGTGTGGGTTGTGGGTTGTGCAGTGCTACAGGACTCTCAGAGAACAAAATGACAAACTGAGACCGCCGTTTGGATTTTGTTCGTTTGAAGTCAGTCCATCATAATAAACACTTAGTGAGCTGTACATTGCAGAGCATTGCATTGTGGGACTGTTTGCAGAAACTATGTCACAGACACCACTTCTTTTGTTCCACTGCTGAATTTCCAAGGCTACTATACACTGCATACAATCATACAGTGTAATACTTACATCAAATGAAGTACAATAACTATAGTGCACCACAGTATGTAGCCTAGTTTAGTCGGAATGGATTTTGGAAAGAGCACCTTAATTATTATACCAGTGTTTGACAATGATGTAGCTCATTCAGATGAATGCAATTGCACCATTGTTTAGGTGTATATATGTATCTATTCATTTCTTCACTGTATATATGTCTATTTATGTTCTATATGTCTATTCATGTCTGTCTGTTTTTGTTATTTGGCACGCTGAGAGAGAAGCTACAACCAGAGTCCAATTCCTTGTATGTGTAAACACACCTGGCCAATAAAGCTGATTCTGATTCTGATTCTGATTCTGATTCTGATTCTGTTTCTGACTCTGATGAGTGTAAACCATATTTCCTTGTTGTAGCTGGTGTGTCTACACTGCAAGCGTAAGTGTGTACGCAGACAGCCTGCGAGAAAGGAAGCTTTGATTTTAAAGGGTAGAGTGGCACAACTATATTCAACCTGCACTGTGTTGTATTCTTCTAGTGTCGAAGCACATGCGTGTGGGTGGATCTGTGTGCACGTACCTGTAAGTATCCTGCATCACACATTTGTGACTGAGTGTGTGTGTGTGTGTGTGTGTGTGTGTGTGTGTGTGTGTGTGTGTGTGTGTGTGTGTGTGTGTGTGTGTGTGTGTGTGTGTGTGTGTGTGTGAAACCCTCTTAGCCCCTCTTCCTATTGTACAATAAGGTCTTGGTCACCATAGTGAGAATCTTTAAAACAAGGGAAGACCTTGGTTGTCATGGCAACTGCAATGCTTCACAGAGCACAGATGGGCAGAGAGAGATGGGAATCCTTTTGGTTTCCACTCTTTGTTGTATTTCCACTGCTGACGTGTTTTTTTGTACACAGAGAAGGATCTGCACACATCTCCATGTGAAACTATGTCGCATTTACATCCAAATAAATGTGTTGCATATCGGGTCTTCCTCGAGTCTGTAACAGCATGTCGGCCGGAGGAGCAGCACTGCCGACCCTGCGACCAGTGGACGTGCAGGTTTACTATTTAATTCCCTCACTGCAACTTTAATGTGATGTATTCCCCCCGTTTCCACAGGGTGTCGGTTAAAGACATGGGCTGAATCCAAATGTCCGGACTTCACTGCCCTTGCAGACGTGTTGAGTTTGGAGGTCCAAACAACCATTGATGAACTCCACAAGGGGCCTCGACCAGACTCTCTGCAGACGGTCCAGAGAGTCAGCTTGGGGTGCCGGACTTCACCAGACTTTACCGATTTAATCACCCGTAATTCAGAATAAAATCACAGACTTGATTCTCCGTAACCTTTCACAGACGCTGAACGATGAACCCGAGGTGATGCAGTTTTTCTCCTCCAAAGCGGACGTGCTGTATATCGCTTTGGAAATAAACTCTCCAGGCTCAACTTAAACAGCGCGTCAGTGCATCGCCGAGCCCACTCAGGGGAGAAGCATGTGTTATTTGTAGGAGATTGGCCTGAAGAGGAGGGAAGAGCTTTGGAGAGCCGACGTGTTTACAGAGGCAACGTTACCCCTCTCTGCGCGCCTTTCATTTCCTCTGCTATGAAGCTGTCACGCTTTCCTCTCTGTTTTTTTTTGTTGTTTTTTTTTTCCCCCTCCTCTGCTGCCCTGTAAAGGACATTACCATCAAGAGAGCCCGGAAAGCACGTGTGCTACAAATAAGATCCTAAAAATAAACACGCAGGACATGCGGACGTCCCAAATCACATGTATTCACTTGTAATTGATTCATCTCTGGTTGTCCGCGATAAATAATCATCTGCTGTGTTTGCATCAGTCTTAATGCTCCTTTGTGATCGTGAGCCCAAAATCACCGCAGAGCTAATTCCCCCCCCCTAATTGCATATCTAGACAGGATGTATGGGGACATCAACATCTGCAAGGATAAGGGAATTATTTTTCGCTCTACTTCCCTCTAAATGAACACAGTGCCAAGAAAGACTACAAGTCAGTTAATCATAGATACAGCGGTGATACGGACAAAACTATCTCACGTCAAAGTACATACAGTAGCTGCTCTGGAGCTTTCGATCACATCACATGATCTTCGTCAGCTGATAAGAAGAGATTGTTTTGTTGACTGTTGTTTCCAAGGGTGAGAACGAACAATAAACTTTTCTGTGTCAACACGGACACAAAATTCCTGAACATATCTTTCTAAAGAGACCTTTTTTCATTAAATGTTTTCATGACAGCCAAACTGTATTGTGCATAAAAGGATGTCAGGAGAAAAAGAGAAAGTGAATGTTGGCGAGTCATGTGGACATAAAGCTCACTGTTGTTTAGAGGACACGGATTCATTTCTTTTGATATCCTGTTTCTTCACTTTAGAGGAAAGAGGACAGAGAAGGGAAAACGAAATAAAGATGAATTGTTTGGAAAGAGCAGTTTGGGGGGGAAAGCAAGAAATACTCCAAGTTAACTGATCCTTATATGTTGTACTCTGCTCTTATTTTGTTGGTGTTGCCTGATTGTTTTTTTTTTACATGCATGTCAGGTCAAATATATGTATACAGTGGTGTGAAAAAGTGTTTACCCTCTTCCTGATTTCTTATTTTTTTGCACGTTTGTCACACTTAAATGTTTCAGATCATCAAACAAATTTAAATATTAGTCAAAGATAACAAGTAAACACAAAATGCAGTTTTTAAATGAAGGTTTTTATTATTAAGGGAGAAAACAAAATCCAAACCCCCATGGCCCTGTGTGAAAACTAGTCAAAGTCCTGACCTGAATCCTCTTGAGATGCTGCGGCATGACCTTAAAAAGGCGGTTCATGCTGGAAAACCCTCCAATGTGGCTGAATTACAACAACTCTGTAAAGATGAGTCGGCCAACATTCCTCCACAGCTGGAAAAGACTCATTGCAAGTTATCGCAAACTCTTGATTGCAGTTGTTGCTGCTGAGGGTGGCCCAACCAGTTATTAGGTTTAGGGGGCAAACACTTTTCACACAGGGCCATGTGGGTTTGGATTGTTTTTCTCCCTTAATAATAAAAACTTTCATTTAAAAACTGCATTTTGTGTTTACTTGTGTTATCTTTGACTAATATTTAAATTTGTTTGATGATCTGAAACATTTAAGTGTGACAAACGTGCAAAAAAATAAGAAATCAGGAAGGGGGCAAACACTTTTTCACAGCGCTGCTGGTAAACGGTATCCATGTGCAGCCATGACTACACACCACTCCCACTACAGGTAAGTCCTGCTATAAGACACGCCCACTTTATAGACACCATTGGTTGGTTTTATTTCCAACTTTAAACGTGTCAACAACACTTCTCCTTAATGAGCCTTATCTGACATGTCTTCAGAAGGTTAAAGGCCGAAACAGACCGATCGGTGTTTGTCAAAGCAACTATTCTGTTAACAACCTGCCGTGAAACGCCAAAGTCTCTGCGATGGGGAAAAACTCGACATGCTGGAAAAATAGTTTTGAATTGACTATACAGATCACACTTTCAGCAACAGAATAATAACATCCCGCCAGCTGTGGTGAAACTGAGGACTTGGTGAACGGCTGTTGTGTAACAGATTAGCTGAAGTGAAGCGGAGCACACAGTATAATTTGCTGTCCGACCCCGACGGATCCTGCCTCTCTGTGCTGATGATAATTTACAGTGTTTATGATTATTAAGTAATTCATGAAGTTAGTGCTGTTGTGCAACATTTGTAAATGCATCGGAGACGCTCATATAAATCCTGCTGCTGAATGATGCTGCATATATTTAATTAACCGTAACAAAGTGTTGTTTTTTTATGCCTAAATCTAACCAGGGAAATTAGTTTAGGAAACACTCCTGGTAGTTGTGTTTTGAGGGTAGGAACAAACAACCTACATGGTCGTAGAGGTTGGGATACTTGTTGGTTAAAGACCAAATGAAGGAATCTGTATTTTGTTTGACAGCGTATCTTGAAAGTAAACTAGCCAGGCTTCTCTACCGCCAAGTCATTCATATGTTCAAATTTATATCACGTTCTCTGTTCGTTGTTGTTGTTGTTGTTGTTGTAAATGAATCTTGAATGTAACATTATTGCCGATCCCTCATTGATTAACCTGCCGTCAACATGTCGTGCTCTTCACCCGGTTGACGTGAGAGGTTCATGGTTCATCGGAAGTGTTTTGGTTTTCCAACAGAGGACACTTGGTTTCACGATGTCAAAGCCCATGTTACAGTGTTGTACAGTCGTTTTCCAGACTGCTCTGCTCTCCGTCTCTGCTGCTCCGCCGCTGTCACGGCAGTTGCCGTGTGGAAACGTTGGATTGAAAGGCTTGTTTTTTTTTTTTTAAAGAAATGACATCCACATGTCGAAACCACAGCAATGGTAGTCTGGCATTGTTGGGCTGCACCCATTGATCATTCTGGTATTGGTGGAACATTTGCACGTGGGAGTCCAGGCTAAAGCCAAGCAGGCGACTTTTTAGTGTGTAGCTCGGCGCTGGATGTTCGATTTGGAAAACGGTAACACGGATGGTGGAAAAGAAAAGAAGGAGAGCGTCACCTGAACTATTCCACCAATGGCAGGTTTCTATATTCTCCAGTGATTGTGACCACTCAGAAAGGAGCTTTTTCTGCTCCTGTTTCCTCTGGCGGTCCCTTCAGTTCTCTCTCTCTCACTGCCGCCTCCTCTCCAGCGCCGATGGAAGAAGTCGCAGTAACAGACGTTTGGTGTTCGGTTCTCGGTGGTTCTTCCGTCACAACCACAGAGAGGCGGACGACCCCGCGGGCTCTGAGATCTGTGTGTGATCAGCCCTCTGCAACTTCCAACTCTCTACCCACTCTGTGAATGAAGCACCTTTTTGTTAGGCTGCCAAGGGTTTTTCAGACTTTAGAGTGAAGCCAGATTTGGCATGTGGGCCAACACTTCCTCCAACCTCCGAACCTAATTGGCACCAACTTTGAGAGAATCGCAGCACGACGGGATTCAGAGCCGTCCACGTCCTCGCAGAGTGCTGTGTCCCCGTCCTTCCATGTGTTCATCTGTGATCGTTGCATAGAAACATTTTGATGCACCAAGCAACCAATAAGTCTGTTTTTTCACTGTTCCCTTCAACTTTACTGAGCGTTTTAGCATTTCTCATTTAATACTTTTAGTTTCAGTAACCACAACTTTCTCTTTGTTCAATTACAATCACATTAAATGTTTCTTATTATTAGTTCAGGACCATCAGCTTTAAGTCAGCCCGAACGTTCAACACAGATTACGTTGAATAAATGCAGACTTCAGTGTGATACAGACTTAGTTTGATGTTAAATTGAAGTAATGAGGGAATATAATCCTCGCGTGTGTGTGTGTGTGTGTGTGTGTGTGTGTGTGTGTGTGTGTGTGTGTGCGTGTGTGTGTGTGTGTTTAGCTGTGTGTCTGCACAGCACACTCTCAAACAGTGTGAAGGAGTTTGAGAGCTGAAATTTAGTTTGACCCTTTGATTCTGTTCACAGCTGACATTAAAATGCATCCTGGGTGATCCGGTCACAAGTGGACAGCTCTGAGTACATTAATGAATGTATAGTAGGAGCATTGAGGGCGCATTAAGATCTGATCCGCTCAGACCACATTCAGAGGTGCTCCGGGTTTCATATGACCACATTGTTTTAGCAGCGTGAACGCAAATGCATCCCGGGCCACATTAAAGGACCACCTACTCATTTTCTCTGTCTATAAACAATAGAAATATCAAGTAGAAGAAATAACCAGCACGATCCTGCTGCACGGACAGTAAAGCAGCTGTTTACCGGATGAAGAGACAGGCTGTCTACCTGACGCTTGTTTCACCAAAAGCTACTTTGGGTTTAATAGTTCTAGTTATCTCGTCTGTGATTTCTGACACACATCAAACCCACATCTGTGGAGGAGCTCCCACGTTTGTACCTTCAAGTTTAACTTCAGGTTCTAGTTCATTCCAGTCTTAAGTTTTAGAATCCAATGGACACAACTTGCGTCCGAATTGAAAGTGCACGACTTGCGTCGGCGTGACGCAGCGTTGTGGAGATTATCCAAGATGAAGCTGAGTTGTTGTTACACTGGAATAATTAGATAATCTAAGCGTGAACCGACGTGATTGGATCGAACCTGACAGGGTTGTCGCTGACATTTACAAACTTTAGCTTTCAAGCATTTATATTTTCCTACATTGCATGTTTTAAGAAAACGTTTTAGGTTTTACTTCTTTCAGTTTGCGCTTCAAAATACAAACAACTGAAGCCTGACGCCCCAAATTCACTCAGTTCATTTTCTTTATCAGGTTATTTGTCTGGTGCAGCATGCATTTGCTGCATCTGTGCCTCTGTAATGATGAGAAACGATGTACTCACAATAGAGTATTTCTTAAAAGCAATATATCAGGTCAGGGGTCTGAAGGCTCTCAGACACTTCTCCATCAGCATCATCATCAAAATCTCAATGTTTTTTTAAACAGCAATTTTTAAAAAGCTGGAAATAGAAGTAAAGAAAAGCCGCCAGGATACGGGATCATTTCTTCTAGTTTTCTAAGAGCACTTCAGATTTAGTCTGACAACATAATTTGTGAGAATAATTGACAATAATAACTTACAGATGTGAAATACGTCATAAGTAGACTCATTGAAGGAGCATTAAAATGAGGCTTGAGTGAGCGAAGATGTCTCATTTTGGTAAATGCCTGTTGCTGCGAGTCGCCCTCCTCATGTGTATGTGTTTATTTACTTGTTTATTCATGTGTGTTTATTTGCATATAGAGTGGAGAAGTGAGATCTGATCATTAGAGGTTAAAGACTCCTGTGTTGTTTGGAATTGAACTGGTTTAAAAACATCTGAATACAAACTGCCGTGATGAGAAAACCTGAGCTTGTTCCTTTTCTCCAGCTGGTCAGGATGAGGAGGAGCTGTGGCTCCTTTCACTGGTTATTATGAGATTTTTCGACTTGTAATTATCTGCCAGATAGATGGGCCACTCCTCTCCCTGCTTCACCCAAACTAAAGAAAGCCCGTTTTGTTTTTGTGTTCTCTCGTTGAGCCCGAAGTCCGTCTGAAGTAACAGGGTGTATTTAGTGGGAGGTTTCCTTTTTAATCCTGCACACTGTCAGAAGTGGGTAACCCATAGCTTTGATTTTCTGGACTATGATACTGTGTGTGGAAGGAGGAACAACTTGAAAAGGTTTTTAATGCAGGCCTTAAGAGGATAAAACCTATAATCTGAAAGCAAGTACAGGACAGTGGTTTTATATTTATATTGTACAGAAGATACTCAGCTGCTGATAATAGTGAGCTGCAGGAGACCTGCTTTCACTCAGCTTTGTCGTTGACTGTAACATGATAAGGGAAGTTTTTCCAGTAAAAGAAAACTGTGTAAAAAGTCACATCGTCTTTTTCTGAATTAAACAAAATTCTGATTAAAGTGACCAAAAATAACATTAGTAGAGACTTAACTGCACCAAATATACCAAATTATATCCATTGACTGTGTGTAAAAGTGGACATAGCGTCCGGGTCTAAAAAATTAGGCCAAAGAGGAAGTGCCTTAAAGTGTGATACCACCGAGGGCCACTAGAGGCTCTATAGACCATTTAACTAGTCCCATAAGATTCAAAGTCAATACATTATTTCCAGTAGTCCTTTTGGTGTTGTTAGCTAACGTTACTCCCCTGGCGATCCATCTGAAAATAATCCTGTTTTAAATTTGAAAATAAGCCTCAAAAAGTCGTGTTTTTGGGGGCGTGTCTGTTTGATTGACAGGCCTGTGGTGTTGTCAGGTTTCGCCTATCGGTGGCGGGACATAGTATCGTCGGGTTTCCAGTCAGATCAGTCAGATCCACCGCTGGCTCCTCCCCCCCAGCTCGTCCAAATATGCTCACTACCGGCTCCAAACCGCTCCCAACTAGCAAGATGGCGCCGGGCAAAATCTGAACTCGAGGCTTCATAACGTCTGTTCACAAACCAACGGGCGACGTCACTGCTGGTTTTCATTTAGTTATTTCCCCACATACAATTTGACTATTAAATCCCCTAATACACAGACTCTTAATGGAACTCAGCCATCATTAATACACTTGTGCTTACGCTGCAGTAACAAATGAAAAGGTCTGTTGACTCCTGTCTTTTACACACTGAGCTGCAAATAATACACAACTAACTGTTAAGCTAACTGGTTTTGATGAGGGTCATTATCTAACATTAAAAAGCAGGGAAAGGCTGCCGGAGTATGAATATATTTGAAAGGTTTTATTATGGTTTTTAGTTAACTGCATTATTGTGGGAACCCCCATCTGTCTGTATGAAACTAGAGAAATGAAAGTGTAATTTCTCATCAATGGGTCAAATGTGTTTCTGGTAAAAAGAGAACTTTAGTCTGTTTTCTCTGGAGTAAAAAAGGAAAAAGAGGAAAAAGCGGAGTGCTCCACTTTGTTGTTGTGAGCATTATGTCTGCAGCAGTCGAGAACATTTGTACTTTTGGTTTCAGGAGAAGTCCTTATTATCCCAAAACGCTGGCGCAGGTCTGTTGAAATTGAACAGACTTCACATGGAGTCATGTTCTTTGCTTCCTCCGAGCTGTTTGAAGTTTTTCTGCAGGGCGTGATGGCTGGTTGTTATTGCTGGAGTTCTCCACTCTGCTAACATGAGTCTGTTGGTAATGGGGTACAAAGATTTCACTAAATATTTCATCTTTATCGTTCAAAGCTATTTATTCAGCCTTTATCCAAAACATTTCCCTTTTTGAGGAGGGAGATGATTTGTGTATTTGTGGCTCTGTATAACGTCTCCATGTTGCACTGCTGCGTTTGTTTGTGCCGGTATGGTATTTCAAAAATAGCTTTTAGTTGTCTGTGAATCTAGTCCGAATTGTTCACGATAAGAATCAGGATTCTCATGTGAATTCATTCATGAATTGATTTATTTTTGGAGTGTCGGGTGTAGGTAGAGACGTGCCAGAGCACATCTGTAACCACACTAACCACGCATTTTATTTGAGTTTGAGTATTGAGTTTGATCAGAGGTGAAGCAGACCTAAATCTTTCAACCAGAGAGGAGATGAATACACTGCTTTTAAATTATGCGTTAAAGATTAAATTAATCAAACTCATTTCAATGCATGTTATTTTTCGACACCTTTATTATGTAAGGAACAAAGAAGCTGTTGAACTACAGATCTGAGATCTGAGTCAAAGCCAAGTCAATAGATGCAGAGTTAAAGATCTGTAACTCGTACCATCGTACAGGATCTTATTTTTATTGAGTAAGTAATTCAGCTGAAAACTAATTGGTATTCTACAAGAAAACCAAAGAAAAAAAAATCAAAAGAAACAGACATAAATTTCTCATTTTATTACACTGAAACATCAACAAGTCATTAAACGTCCCAGAACTGTCGCCGAAACATTATCGGCCTCCTGCAACTTACAGTCATTCATCATTTAATCACTTAAGTTTCATTGAATATATTGATGTCCAAAAGAAAAAAGGTTTTAAATGTAAAAATACTGGAATCTTCCTTTGAGAGTCAGATGAACCCGAAGGTTGAAAAGGAGTTTAAAGAGGATATAAAGTCTGTCTCTGCTCATCAGGAGACCGTCACTATGTAAATGTGGCATTTGATGTTCTGCCTCCGGACATTTAATGGGCTGTTTGAAAGCCTCCGTATCAATCACAATGGTTATTATGTCAAACGTGCACTGCTAAGTGCTTCTGTTGAATATCCTGATGACATTTACAAACATTCGGACTCATTTAAGAGACAAACTACGATACATCAGTTTTGAATTACAAGTGCACATCTGATTGTTTTGATCAGAGACAGCTCACACAGAGATCACATTTGAACAAGTACAGTATATTGTACTGTAGATACCTCACAGCTGTGCTTGGGGCCATATTCTATATCATACATGCTGTAGTTTACAGTATATTAACATTACAGCCGTGAAGAACATCCCCAGAATGTGACGTCGCTTCCCTTCAGAGAAAAAAGTTCACTGGTGAACCTCGACATGTTCTGAACCTCGACTCTGGTTCCTCGAGGAGGAGATGTTGAGTTCACATGTCCTGGACAGACACAGGGAGCCTTGACGGTCTAATTCAAAACAGAACATAGTAGACTTCATCACAAGGTTTGCTTTGCAGGACAGACATGGACGAACTCCAGGGATTTGTCTGGGATTGACATGAAGCACAGTGGGTCTACTTTTATCTACCAGTCGTTCTCTGTTCTGAATGTTCTCGGACCGCTGCTGACAGAACAGTAACACGTGTGGACACATCACATCATCCCCCTACAGACAAGATACAGAGAGGAAACTATAAATCTTCCCGTTCGTTATCAGCAATTCTGTGCATGCTAAATAAGACGGGTTGCATGCATCATTTTCAGGCTGCCCTCTGGCTTCTGGAACACTTTAAAGAGATGAAAGAATAAAAGAAAGAAGTTGAGGACCTCATCGAACTGAGCCATCGTGATTTTAGAGAGTCGACATGTCTCACCAGCATCCAGAATTATTTTGATCCAAATGAACTCAAAGCTTTTATTAAGAAATCATCAGTTGTGGCTCCCACGCCAAAGTGACATTGTTTACTTCTTCCAATCGGAAGAGACTTTGCTTTTTTAGGTGGAAAAGGATCAGAAGATAACAAAAGAACACATTCCACATTAAATCAGTCCTATTTCATCCATTTTGAAGCTAAAAATCGTCCAAAACGTTGACTTTCTTCCTTGTTCTTGTCGTCAGACGGTAGCGTGGCTCCGTCCTAACTGCTGATCTTGGTCAGCATCTTGTTGATGGCCTGTTTGACGTGGGTGGTGGAGCTGCGGCGTCGGGCTTTGCCCTGCACAGCTTTGCGGCGCCTCACCTCTCGGCAGAGCTCGTGGAAAGCCTCGGCCACAGTTCCGCCCTCGTCCGCGCAGGCCGAACATTCGTAGAAGGCGCAAGCCATTTCGGCCGCCAGTCGCTCTCCTTCCTCGGTGCCGACCTGCCGGACGTGGTCCAGGTCGGACTTGTTGCCCACCAGCACCAGAGGGACGTTCTTCGGCTTCTTCACCTCCTCTAGGAGACTTCGGAGCGGTGCCACCTCCTCAAAGCTCCCCCGGTCTGTGATGTCGTACACAATGACGAAGCCGTCGCCCCAACGCATGTGACCCTCCTTCTGCTGGATGTCCTCCTGACATGGACACAAGAAACATGATGATGAAACTGCTGCTTCCAAGTTTTGGAGACTCTTGAAGGAACAGTTTGACTTTTTTTGGACATTCAGTTTCTTTCTTGCCCAGAGTTAAAAGAGGAGATTGTCGTGTTTGTACGGTAAATACGTAGCTGGCGAGCGGAGATGCTGCGTTCAAATATGTTTGTGTTTGCCGTGTAGACGAGAAGAGTCCGTATGAACCCTTGTGGTATTCACAACGTTGGAACGCAAAGTTTTCTGTAAACCTCGAGTTCACAATTTGTGACGTGTTTGCTGACATTTCAGGAAACGGCCACGGAGGTTCATTTTTTTTTTTTTTTTTATTGGATGTTCAGCTGATATATTGTAATTTTAGTCATGTGGAGTTTGTCTTCATAAATTGGAAAATAGAAAACATCTGAGGACGGCCTCATCCTTTCCCTCCGTGTCTTTGCATTTCCCGCGTTATGTTACCCAACTGTTAGCTTGCTAAATTGTTAGCCCCTGTGCCTTCCAGACTGTCCACGGCGCTCTTGCCTGGCGACGTTTGTTTTACCACTTAACCTTTTGAACGTCAAACATACGATGCACACGACTTCCCGTGTTGTAACTACGAGCTCACAAGTTCCATTTGAACGCAGCGAGACAGCCGATCGCAAGAAAAACAGAAACGGATAGACGAGCTTTGTCATTGATTAAAGAAAATCTGCCCACCAGCAAAAAAAACAACCTAAAACTCACCAACTAACATGCTGAATGTTATTTGTTGAGTCTTTATGGACTTTGTGTTTATGTGACAGTTTCTTGCCTGGAAGCTTTGAACAAATCAATGACAGCTGTTCCTCATCTTCATGCCAAGAGAATGCTAACTGACTGTTATTCATATTCATATTTACCTTAGAGATTTACAAGAACCCAGTTTTTTGTTGTCAAAATATGTGAGATAAAGAAGAAATAAAACCAGAGTCAGGGTAGCTGTTTCCCAGATTTTGTGTTCAGATAAGCTAAGCTAACTGAGTGGTATCATGTTTCTCAATCTTTTAATTTATCTTTTGAGAAGAGAAAAACAAGGATTTTTCTTAATTTCTTGCATAGATGACAGTTTTCAGCCAGCATCTTCAGTCTCGGCACATTTAGGGCCTGATTTACTAAGATCTCAAATAAAGGGTAATAAATTGTCTGTTTTTTCCAAAAGTTTGCACGTTCATTTTTCACCTGTTTTGCGGGTAATTTACTAAAAGTAATTGCGTCATTAATATCAATGCAATTTGCTGTGTTTAAATGAAGGGTTTGTGTGTTAAAGTGATTCCAGCCATGAAAAACAGAACGACGGCAAAAGGAACAGGAAATCTGATCCCATTGAAATTTAGAAATATAAATATAAGAGAAAGGCAAAAAGACACGGCTTAATGATAAAACGTTGGCAATAAAACCGTTTTTTTTTTTTTTTAATTGCTGGTATTTCGTGGCTCCTCTTTGTTGTTGGCTGTCAATCATCATTCAGTTCATTCAATAACTCAGAAATCTCATCGCTGGACAAACGACATGTCTGAATATGTTTTGCCTCTGACATCTCAGAAATGTTTCCATGGGTGTAAAACCACGTTCTCAATATATTCTTTAGTTTCCTGCGTCTCCTTCCCACCTCAATAATAAGAGCAGCCGTCTCTCCACATTTGCTCATCTGATTAATAAATGCCTTTCAGTCGTACTAAAATACACAACAGTCACTTCTCCCGTTTCTACTTTCAGGTTTAGTAAATATCTTTGCGGGTGTTAAATTGTTCTGTTTGCATGTTTCCCTCCCAGTATTTTGCACCTTCAAGCAGAAATGCCCAATATTACATATGATGCAGACAACGGACATGAATGGACAACGTGTGTTAAATTGCACATTTAAAAGACCCAATCCTCACAGCACGTCGTTCGTAGAAGTTTTGGACATTTTTTCGCGGCGTGATGTGATTTTACACACGCAAACCTTCAGTAAATCAGGCTCTAAATATTTTCATTTCTTTTGACATCAGAACCAGTCACGGCTGTTTTCAGCCGTGTTAGCAGATGTAAAACATTTAGTTTCTTCATGGAGAAGCAGTAGTGTTGAGTTCCCGACTCTCTCTGCTCTCTCCCACACCTTCTAAAGCCATAAATTGAATTCAGCAGACATCTGAAGAACGCAAACAGTCAAGCATGTGCTCCTAATTTGATTACGTCAGGGCATAAACAGTCGGTCCGGTTGTAGCAGGACCTGACTGGTCGTGTGGCAGCGCTGAAATCCGAACCTGACTGGGTGGAGGTGCACAGATTCTCATCTCAGTTATTGGGAGCTTAAAAAACAGCACATTCCTCCCGAGGACGGACGAGAGGGTTTGATGTTTGTGTACCTGACCGACTTTTGAACCTGCAATTTATGAGCCATCAGGAAGACTCCGCCTCCTCAAATCTTGAGAGTTCGCTCAATGTTTCGATACAGGCCTCACATCCACTGCAGGAAACATTCAGACCTGGTCATCATGCCAGCTCAAAATAGACTGCAACGTAATGAGAGAGAGATGACTTGCTGAAGTGTCGCAGGGGAAATCAGCCGCCAGCAGAACACCTACGCAGCACTGCAGCATATTTATCTTCAGCCTGACGACTTACGCAAGCTCTCCCTCATGGTCAGAGGACGGCATCGCTTCTGTTAGACTGCAGGAAATTAGCATCCTTAAGTGCCATTCACTCTCATATCCACTCCAACAATTCTTCAAACAAGTTTTCAATGTTTTCAAGAAAGGCAGCAGGAGGAAGACAACGATATTCAGAGGACAATTTTATCCAAATCAGAGACGAGCAGAGCAAAAACATTAAAAGAGTTTCTCCCTCATGTCCATTGTGCCATCTGAAAATGAAATTTAGTTCATTTTTAATTAACTTATTCATCACCTCTATCTGAGTGATACAGAAACTGAGTTTCACTTGGTTTCTAAATTGTCTCATTCAGAACTGCGCAGCAACGCTGAGAAGAGACGTGGATGCTGCATGAAGACTGAGCTGTCTGTTCACACTCAAATTAATAGTTCATCAGTTCACATTAGTTACAGAATAATATGGTGGGTTTTCATTCAAGAATGATTCAGAGTAAATAATTGTGACGGTGAGGTGAGGTTATTAGTGTCCGACATGAAGACAAGCTGGTTGATCTCACTGAAGCACTGATTTGTGGTTCACGTTAAGTGTGTTTATTAAATTGTTAAATTATAAAAGTTCTGCTTTGTATTACTTCCTATTTACTGCTTGATTTGCTTTGAGCATATTTAGTGGCGTCACCGATTCCCGTGTGCTTTTACTCAAACAGTACTTTAGTGGATGTAATGACGACATCGATCATCCGTCTCACCTGCCCTGCAGTGTCCAGGATCTCCATGGTAACGACCTCATCATCTATGCTGGCCTGATGACGATATGTTGATTCTGTAAGGCACAAAATAAGAAGAGATTGTTAGTCCATGTTTAGAATTCAGCCCAGTGTGAATCATCATCTGACAATAGTGACACCTCCCAAGAGCTCATTGTGATGCACGTTTCAGAGTTACCAGATGACACATCACTGTGAAGGTGGGCGGATACTCATTGTGGAAATAAGCCATCATGACTGAAGGGGTGGGTGTGATTCTGCCTACTGTTGTTTTGAATATTTAGAGGATCACAAGTTAAACAGATGACGAGTGTGGGCAGAACGTTCGCAGACCAAAACATTGCTTCTTATCTACTCTTGTCTAATATAAAATAATATTGGTCGTAATGCTGCAGGTAAGATTTTCCTGAAACCTGTGTGACTGATGCATCTTGTTGCGTCACTTCCTCACCATGGAAGTGTTCAGCCTAAAAAAATGATTGGCCTGAAAAGTCAGAATTTCATGTAGCTAATGATGGATGGTCCAAACTGTTGTGCACCAAAGACAATTACACAAGGAATTAAGCATTTATTGGAAATGGTTTGAAGTGTGGGGATCACCAAAGTCAGTAGGATTCATGAATATGATTGGATGTTACCAGTCTGTTGGTAGTTGACCAGATGAGGCTTCAGTGTAGCTGATCAGCAAATGCAAGCATGATATAGGTGCTCTGCTTTTGTTTGCAATCACTTTGACACAGCCTGTATCCAGCAACAGCAAAAAGTGGACGTAACTTTCGGGTCTGAAAAATGAGGCCAATGCAGAAGTGCCTTAAAGTGCAATACTACCGACGGCCAATAGGGGCTGGCTTTAAAACACCTCTGGCTCCATAGGCTCCCAAATTTGCTCATTAAATATAAAGTCAATACATTTTTCCAAGTCATTATGGTGTTGTTCGATAAAGTCACTTCTTTTTATTAGTTTTCTTGTGGTCCATCTGAAAATAATCCCGTCATTAATGAGATATTAGGCCTGAAAAGGTTGTATTTTGGTGGGGGCGTGTCTGTTTGATTGACAGGCCTTTGGTGTCATCAGGTTTCTGCTTTAGGTGGGCGGGGTTTAGTGTCCTCAGGTTTCCAATCAGATCGACCGCTCGCTCCTCCCCAGCTGGTTCAAATATGGTCACTTGTGGCTCCAAACTGCTCCGAACTAGCAAGATGGCGTCGGCCGAAAAGTCAAACTTGAGTCTTCATCTCAGCTGTTCACAAACCAAATGGTGACATCACTGTTGTTTGATTACAGCAGTGGGTGTCAGTTGTTTATTGGTTGCTATGCAGTAGTTTTCCAGTCCTTTCAGGTCACAGGTGACCTCTTTAAACTTTTCCCTCTGCACTGGCAGCCTGTCCTTTTGCTGCATTTCTCTTTAAAATATCCCATTACAAAGTTTTTATGTTATTTACATCACTGATGTCCATGTTTCTGTGGAGTTCTTCAATAAGTAAGGAGCAGCCTCTGCTGAAGGTCAAACAAGGAGACGCTCTTGTTCCTGCCTGGCTCAGACAGATACTGCATTGTTTGTTCTTCCATTAAATCATTATCTCACATGTAGGACCCAAGTCCTTCAGTTTGTTTCTGCACGCTGCCGAACCCTCCTTGTTACTCGGTGATCGTTGACCCCTCCGATGACCTGAAATGACCTGAGCCTCACCTTCAGGTGATTTGAAAAACAGGATAAAAGCTTCTTATTCCTGGCACGCGAACACAGGTGTGAACTGTGACCGTGACCTTTCGTTCCACCTCGGACGGCGCTGGAGTTATCTGCCTGAATTGCCCCCTTATAAAAATCCCATCTGTGTAAACACCTCAGAGAGCGCCAAAGCCCTCTGAAAACCCTCCTCATAAAATCAAAGTCTGCTGGGTTTTGCCAACATCTTTACAACAGCGCTCGAGCAGGACCTTTCTTAAAGCCCTTTGACTTTGTGAATCCAGTCTCACAATTGCTTCCAGCGTACGAGCGATGTCCTGCCTGCCCTGCTGCTACTGATGCACGATCGCTTTGTGAAACTAGAATGTTTAAAAGGTTTTGTTGCATTCACAAGTGTAGCAATTCAAGAAATTATTATTTTATCATTTTCTGTTTAATATTCTTTAAAAAAAAAAAAACATGTTGATCTTTCGGGTTTGGAGGTGGAGAGAGGGCTCAACCTAGATACCTTTTTCTCACTTCCCACTTCATTGTTGTCTCTTAATGTGACTTTCCAAATTTCACTATGCTGTTAAATGCTTTTAATAGCTTTTTGTGGTACATGCAGGAAAATGTGAAGCTTATGACTTCACACAGTTGCACCGTGGGAGTCATGATTAACTTCTCACTATATATTTTTACAGTATGTAAACTTCTACTTTTTAAAATAAAAGAACAAAACATTGGCTGATACGGTTGTTCATACTTTATCCTGATGATTTAACGAGAGTGCATCAATCTGCAGTCCCATAGCCTAAATGTGACAGTGCAAGTAACTCTTGTATTTTTGGCGCCATATTGTTGTTTATGCTCCCAAATGTAATATAAATGTAGTGAACAAATGATTAGGACACTTAAATTCAATTCAGTTTATTTATAAGGCGCCAAATCACAAGAAAAGTCATCTCAGGGCACTTTAATTTAAAAAGTATCTTGTGGCTATCTCCGATTAAATTCATAACTTTATCATATTTTTTTCCTTTATTGCTCACGTGGACATACGGTACTAGTTTTAATCACTTTAGTGATAAGATGGAAAACTGGAGCCCAGAAATCTGTGACACCGTGACACAGTCAACCTGTCAGACAGATGTTCAGATTCTCAGTGACAGAGTTTAAAATGGGTCCTGCACGTCCACCCTGCTGCGTCCCAGGTGCGCCCACGTCTCCTGGGGACAAACTGCGTCCTGCGTGACGTAATTGAAATGTCACAGAGCCGGAGGCAGACGTAGCATGTACAGCTGTTTGGCTGGAGGCACGACGAGCATCTCTGAGCAGAGCCACAGTCTCACACTGAGACTCGAGGGACATACTATTTCAGGAGCTTTCACTCTGTCAGCTGCAAAGTTGCTAATCTGTCGACGTCCAACACCCCCCAGGGTATTTGTTGCTAAATGCACTGACAAAGGGTGGTGCTGGGATGATTTAACCAGACGCAACCTCCTCTCTAAAGGTCCTGGAAAGAAACAAAAACAGTAATTTTCCTGGCAGCAAGCCGTTCAGCCCTCATAATTTAAAACCCCTCACCGCTCTGATTGGCAGAGAAAGTGTCAGCCCGAACTCCAAGTGTTGAAACTGGAAACTATTCAGTTTGTTGATAAAGCTCATCATACACACTTCCATAAACTGCTGCAATAAACCTGGAAAAATATTCCTCGCACATGCTGTACAGAACTTTATCTCCGAAGCGTTCCTACATGTGCTGTGATACCATATTAAGCACAGTTGCTGTTGTGACCAGTCGAAGTGGCTCAGAGTTCATGTCTGTGAGCCGAACGAGATTTCTATTCATTTACTATTGTATCATTGTGTCCATCTGCATTTTGAACTGCCGTAGTTCCCTGTAGTGCTCCAGTTAATGAGATCTGTGCACTCGCAGAATCTGCTGGTACCACCTGAGAACATGTGCATGCAGTCACATTTTCACATCTTTACCATTTATTTATTATGATGCAGGTACAAAGAAAAACTCACTTCAATAGGAGCCTAAACAAATAAAATCTTGAATGAGGCTGAAAATGATTGCAACATTTTTGCCACATATCTTCCTTCTTTGCCTCATTCTGTAGAAATGGTTGAGTTTGGATTTGGATTTCATTCTAAAACATAAAAGTCTTAAAGACCAAGTGGGAACCCACTGTGATGTCACCCGCTGGTTTGTTTTTTGAAAGCGTTTTTTTTGTTTTTTTTCCTCAAAGAGGTCAGCAATCTGCTTTCGCTTTGGTTGCTTGCATTTGGAGACGTACGAGCCACCTCTGCTCGGCGGTCATACAAAGTAGAGATAATTACATGTGTCGATCATCTTCATCAGCTGCCATGCTTTTTGTTTGGATTTCTACAAAAACTAAACTCTCCAAGGCCCGTGATCGCCTCGCTCTGTGCTGAAAGGAGTCCATCTCCCAGTGAGCATCAGTGGATATTCACTGTAGCAAACAACATCTGAGCCCGTTTATAAACCTGACGCAAATGCAAATAAATAGATAGATAAATAAATGCAGATGAACAGCGAGATGAAGCTTAAAGAGATTGATGAGGTACACCTCACGTTCTGGCAGTAATCCTGCGTGTGAGACCGGCGCTCTGCACACACACACACACACACACACACACACACACACACACACACACACACACACACACACTACCTGTCCAGTGTGCCCATAATAGGGTTTTAATAATGTTTCAGCCACCTCATGGGTAATTTCAGCCAGGCAGTCTGATTGGTCGCTGACACCCTCCAACCGTGCTGTTATTCCCATTATGTGCCTCAAGCTGTGCTTTCTTGGTTGTGACGCCAACTCTTGTGGTTAGCAAGGAGGCAGTAATTGCTCTTTTCTTCATTTTATAAACCATGTACACGAGTGGGAGTTTATGCAGTGCACATGTAGTATGAAGATGGTGTTGACGTACCGGACGTGTTTGTCCAAGCACAAACTTGGCAGGTTTCTGTGTTGGCAACTTCATATGTATTAGTCACCAATGTCTATTTCCATTGCTTTGATTTAATGAAGTCAACAATATAATCCAGCTAGTTTCATCGATTGTTCTGGATTAATCATTTAAAGTGTTATTGTTTGATATCAGTAACCGTTTCCAACGAATGTTTAAAGGAAAAAGCCTTGTTAAGAAATGAAATGTTTCTGTCTTCTGAAACGTGACAGGGCTTTTACTTTGAAACCGATACAGGAAGCATTGAGTTTGTATTAAAGTGTAAAGCAGTAACTTTAACAGGGCAAACTGTAGGATCAATGCGAGGCTTTGAGTTGACGTTGTGAATCAGTCAATGCTCTTTCAACGTCAATACAACAACTTTGACCATTCTATGTATTTATATTGACTCTTGGCTCTCTTGCTTTACGCACACAAAAATAAACACAAATCAAAATGTATACAATATGGGACCTTTGATTTTGTTTTTTTCTATTCAGTATCTCGAAGTTCAAAGTGTTTCTGTTTTGTTGCCCTAACAACTGGAAATATCTCATCACTCTCCCAGCCATATGCTGAGATGTGGCACAAAGGACCTAATGGCTATAAGATTGTGACCATCATGTCGTTACGTAAAGAACTGATTAAATGTGTTCCTGATGTGGTCTGATTGCGCAACGCTGCACTTCGTAACACCAAAAATAGTCGCACTACGGAAAAGAGCAGCATGTGAACAATCCGGAGGCTCTGGCCTGCCTCGTGTAGTCAGGAAATGAAAAGCACCATACATGGGAGACGTGATGTCTTTGTGCCCTTTAATTACGATGTCGGAAATTGGTCCAACCTGCATCTTTGTATTGAGGTCAGTTCTATGTTATACACTAGTGAGGGAAGAGAAAAGCCTCGTCTGCTTTAAACCATGTAGCATCACTTCAAGGCGTTTGCATGCCTAAACTATGACATGATTGGCCATTGAATACTCATTGTGCCTTCCCAAACAACGGCACCCTCCACATAATTTTCCATAAAATCACCCAATTGTTTTTGGTACAAAAAACATTTAACATGTTAATTAGTGAGCTATAGAAGCTCAAGTAGGTGGATTACCAGGTTAGCGGATTTCCCTGTTGTAGAAATGTATTTTTCTTCCGTTAAAATTATTTTTCCTTCACGCCCCCCTCAGTGGTTTTGGCAAGATTCAGCCTGCATCTGCTTTTTGCCTACAAATTTCTCTGTAGAAATTCCCAACAAGTCCATGACCGAGCAGCTTCTTATTTAAACAATATATTTACATTTATTGGTCACAGTTTTAGGTCCATATTCAGGAAATGTACGTGTTATTATCGAGGGATGACGAGCTATTCTGTCTTCTTGGGGAAAGGTCTTTTGAAATTACACATGTATTTACCAAAAGATCAGATGTCCCTCTTTTCCAATTGCACTTACGACCGCAAGTGTTCAGGGAGTGAAAAGGGACCTAAAACTCCACTCGCAAATGTAACGTGATCTACGCACACACATTTAACAGTCTGTTCACCAACATTTCTAGACATCTGTCTCCACTGGAAACTCTTCGAAAGAGGAAACGATCAGATCTGTGACAGCAAAGTTAAAAATCTGCACGTAACATATTAATGTTGGTTCAAGCTGTGTTCATTTGTAGATCATGTAATGTGTATTTGTGACCATTTTGAGACGATTTTCTCTCCATGGTAAGAGTATCAGTTGTGACTGTAGTAGTGGCACATGGTAATGATAAAGCAGCAGTAGCATTGTAGTTACTATTGAAGTTGTAACAGTGCTAGTAGAGCAGTAGTAGTAGAGAAGTTGTTAGAGAAACAACTTGTTTTGTGAATCTGCTTTTCTTACCAAGCGTCGGGTCGTACTCCCAGATGAAGCGTCTGGTCAGAAATCTCACCACCAAAGCTGCAAAGAACAAAAGAAAAAGCGTGTTCAGCGCATGAAAACAAGACAGGAAAAGCTCCGTTTCATATGTGGATTTTAGTTCATGAAAATTACACTCAAAATGGATGACCGTCGTGACTTCAAGAGCTAATCAGCTGTGGATAACCCACCACGAGGCCACCAGAGGCAAACCACTTTAATAGTCTTCTCATCTAAATTCTAATACATTCAAACAGCCTGTGGACCAGTGAGTCACTGTTTTAATGGTTTACGTCAATAAGTGATCTGCTGCACGGAAATGCTGATGTGTTTCGTTCAGACAGAATAGAGGGAAATGTCACACAGAGATCCAAACCAAACAATCTGAGCTGTTTGTCAGAGTAAAAGTATCTGTAAACACCTGTTCAAAATGTGGCTGTTTATCTGAACACAACAACATTTCTCCCTTTAGTTGGGTTAATGTGTCGGCAGGGATCCTCTCATGTGAATCTTCTACCTGAGAGCAGCTATAACCACAAAAAGGAGCCGGAAACGACCCAATATGTCAGTTTACTCAATATAAAGGAGCATGGGCATGCACAGACTTTCATATGGAGATATTTCTTTGTGGGCTTCCCAGAGGGGAAAAAAAAAAAAAAGTAGTACAAATGTTAAAGGAGTAGTTTGTCATTTTGGTTCGTATGCTTGTTGACTTTTTTCAGTGAGATCAGATTGATACATTCATGTTTCATGTCTGCGTGTGAAATATGGAGCGAGAACCAGGAGGCGATTATATATTATATTATTGTATTCTTTTCACATCATCAGTGAAAGTAGGAGCAAACAACGAACCTGGCTCGGTCCTCTCAACAAACTACATATATGTCATACGCACTTTAATTTCTCTGAAAGGCAAATAGGATGTAATGCAACCATGTAGAAACAACACAGAAAAAGATTGAAGGTGTGTTCACAATGCACTGCATGAGATTTAAAGAGAACAAATCAACATATCAATCTGTTGTTGTCCGAGGCGGCTCACAAGTACCTCTACATGTACGCTTCAGCTGCAGCGTCTGAACGACTCAGCGAGGATCAGTCAATCAAAACATGGACAAAGTCGATATGTTTGGCTTTTGTCTTCGCAAAAAACTAAGATGATGGCTTGACCTACGTTATGTACTCTAAAGTAAAGGATGGTCCATTTTCCACTTCCTGCTGGTTTGTACAAGCAGATTATTCAGCCTTTTTATTTACGTATAGATATTGTTTTCATTTTTCCCCCTCGTATTTGAACAGGGAGGCAACAGAAGAGAAATGTGGAGGCAGAATGATTGATGCTACAGTCAGTCAGTCACTTTTAACACCATTTAATCCCACTTCATTCATAAAGTTACAAATATCATCTATTATCTTCTCCTTTTAAAATGAATTAAGTATTTATCAGTAACAAATACCTTCATACAGCATACACCCTGGTGGCATGCTGAGAACGTCCTAAGATATAAAAGATGGATACCACTCAAGTCAAGTGTTCACACTTCACAAAGAGCCTCTCTGCAGGAGCTGTCATGTGGCTGAGTGACTCCCAAAAGGGACTGAGTGGTCCTTTGAGTCCAGGCGGGTATCTGTGTCCTCATGTCAATTTACTGAGCTGCTGCTCGTAGGAAAGAGACAATGAGGGACCAGCTTCGGCTTAGAAAGCTGCCTTTGAATTGGAGGAAAACATCCATCTTAGCCTGGCATGTTTTCCAATTTACCGTCACAAGGAAAGGGAGGAAAACCTATTAAGTCGGCCGGAGTGTCTCTGCCATGTTTCATTACCCTCCTAAAGAAGTCAAGTCCCGCCTGGAGCGCAGGACGGTGGTTGATGATTGATCTGTATGTAAGAATGATGATTTGTAACTCGCACTTATGGAGTAGTGAGGACAGCTTCATCGTAGTCTTCACCGGAGGTCTTTTGCTTCCCAGTTTTTGTCATCCTCTGATTAATTTTGTTCCAAACACACTGGATGTGTTTTCAAGCAGAGGAAGTCTGTGTCATGCAACGTTCAATTATTCCCTGAAAGCAGAACAGCAGTAGATGATTTGTCAGGCTGTTGACACGCGTGTTTCTTCTTCAGGCACATTTACGCTTCGTGTTCGAGCCCCAAATCTCCAACTGGGGTTGTTTTGTGGTGTTTCTGCCGCCCGGCCTGGATCTCCGGTAGACAGAACAACCGATGGGGTGTGAAGTCCTCTCCTCATTAGAGGTAACTGTATCTGCTGCTTTTAATCTGCCACCGCACAAAAATGTGCACACGGCAGAGAGGAGCCTTTGTTTGTGTGTGTCAGTATGGACACTGGCCCAGATTCACTGAAGGATAGCAAAGGGAATAATGTGCACTGTCACCAAGCTCACCACATGATGAAGGCAGATAAAGGAAAGCTGTCACATATTGCTGCTGTGGAAAACTCCCTGCATCAGGTTTATTCTTGTTTTTTTTCAATTTAATTAAATGATTATATTCATTGAAATTAACCTCCATTGAATTAGTTTCACGAATTCATGATTTTAAAGGTATTCTTTAATTTAACACATCATTTAAAAAAAAAAAAAGCTGAGCAAGAATAGATGTTTTCCAACCTCAAATTTCAGATCGGATCAAAATGCTAATTTACCAAAAGTGGTTCTTTGGATGTCTTCTTTGTGCAATGCTCCTTGATTATGCAGTTAAAAAAATTTTTTAAATTACACCAAACACCTTGAACACAGACGTGTCACCTGAGCAGTGGTTGGGAATAGACCGGTAATGATGGGGTCTGGCTGTCTGTCTTTTTCCAATACGTTTTGTAATAGTTTACAATTTTCTCAAAACTAATAATAAGATCTGCACCAATCATTATTTTTTTAATCTTTTAACTATTAACTCCAAATGACTTTGTGTAAAAGATGGCACTCACAGCAACAACCCACCTGACTGGTTCCCCCTCATCTCTACAGACCAGGACCTCAACCATTTATTGGGTGGCTGATTTTATCACACAATATTGGCTTATCACAGATATGTCGGTATCGGCCTATATGTTGTCCATAATGAAAAACATTTACCGTATATAATGCACAAAAAGATGCTTGGAGTAATTTATAACTTTTTTTGTAATCTTTTGTTGCAATTATTACATTTCCAGTGAAGTTCACTGTTTCAATGCACTGATGTCATTTTGGAGTTTATCATTAAACTGTGGAGTATCCTGCCTCCATGACATATCTTTGTCAAAAGTGTTTGATGACCACATTTCAGTCATTGTCAGAATTTTTTCACTTATTAATATCCTTAATATCAGTCCCATAAATCCAGCATTGTTTGGGCTCTGCTAAAAGCTGTTTGTCTTTCAGCTCTTTAGATTTTAAAGCTGCAAGTGTTGCTTCAGTCTCACGGCTTTCATCAACCTGATAAACTCACTGTTCACCTCCTGGCCAGCACCCAGCAACAGACACACAAAGTTAACAACCAGCAGAGGAGTCTTAACGTCAGCCCGCTGAATCAGTACAGTGATATGTACCTGTTAGTATTAATCGACCAATGAAATGCTGCTGCAGCAAAACCACTGAGAGTAATAGATCGAGCACGGCAGCACAGACTGAAGTCATCTTTTCATTACGAGGATTAATGTGTTTCATACTCATTTTAATGCCCTTCAGGGTCGTCTTTCATGTTGCTGTCTGCTCTCTCCGTTTGCTCAAGTTCTTCAATGATCCCAGATGTCGGTGTGGTCTGATATCGCCGCCTGTTTGTTCGTAGTCTACTGTTTAGGTTGCACGTTACAAACACAATACTGGCAAAGGAGTTCAGTAATGACTTTGACAAGCTCACTGTACTGACAAAGAATAGTAGAGGCATGTCAGCATTATATCACAAATAAAACACAAGTTTCCAGTTGTAGCATCCTGATGGGCGTAGACAGCGGGTTCATTCGGATAAAACTATTGGAGCAGCTTAACTGTTTGTTGGATGTTGTTGGATGCCGTTGTTGCAACTACATTTTGAAACAAACGCTAGCCTTCAACGTCCCCACACTTAGCCACGCCCACTGGTCGCTGATGGGCCCCAAGGGTTCGAGATCATAATCACAGTGAAAACTGAAGCTGAGTAATAAGTGGGCGGGGCCATGCTGGAGTAGAGGCTCCTGTCCGTGGCACTCCTCCAGCACAATTCCCTGCCATGTGAATTCCAGCTGTTGTCTTGTAATATCTGACATCTGACATGTTGGAGAAATCAATATCCCCGTCGCCTTCGAGAGCTGCTTCTGTCTTCCTCACACTCTCAGGCTGCAAGCTGGATTTCCACAACTTGATAATTCGGTTTGAGTCTGAGCAGAAGGAGTGATCGGATTTCATCAAACTGTGCCGAGCAGAGCCGCTGTGAGTGAATGGGTGGCAGAGTTGTAAAATTGATGTCAAACATATTATCCACGGGAGGTGTTTGCCAAAAAGCTACTTTTATCCGAAGTGACCTGATCACATTAGCGACAGAATGTTGGACTAATTGCAAACAAAGCAGGAGCAATTAGTGGCAGACATGGCCCGGCTCTGAGCCAGGGTTGTGTTACTCATTGAACAGTCTCTATTGATTCCCCACGGCCATCAGTCGGACACCCACGGCTCTTTGGTTCCCTTCGGCCACAAAAACACCTCCTTACCGCCACTCCCAGAGCTGTGTCACCGCAGCCAGGTTCTGTAGCTATTGTGTTCATGTCATGTCGGGTCATGTCATACAGCCAGCTGTGCTGATAAGACTGGAGGAGACGTGGTTAGACTGAAACTGCTGAAAAAGCAGACGGCAGAAGCAAGAAAAGATTTTAAAGTGGAAAATATAAAAGAGAAATTATAAAGGGAAAACTAATATGTAATGCAATTGTGTGATTTCTGTGATAATAGTTTTTGAAATGTTAAAACCAAGCTGCAGTGAGTTCCCTCTGGCTGTGTAGTTACTGCTCTCTGTCTTTGTATTGCTGCCCATGCTGCAGGACACCCTGTGATAGGTAATAATCTGTTAAATCACATCTTCTTCATTGCCGGGGCTAGATTGGATCAGCGGGAGGAAGGCTCTGCTTGTGATTGGTTGCTATGCTGTGGAAGGGTTTGTGATAGTGTCCAGTTGATTAACGGTAAAACAATCAATCATAGCACGGAAAGGTTTAGAGCGTGCATCCCTACGGCTGATCCAATCTAGCACCAACCTTTACTGCACTCTATCACAGAAAAGCAGTCACCTAGACGGCTCATGCATTAGAGCTGTATCAAAAGAAACGTAGTTGATAGGATAGCTAGCCTTAGATATCACAAACCAATAAATTAACTGAATTTGAATTGGAAAAATGACTTTCCTAATTTGAATTTAGATCATTATTTCACATACTTTAATGCAGGTGTAGTTAAATCCAGTCATAATGTAAATTATAAACCGAGTTAAACTGCTGTTAAAGCTAACGGCGCCATCTCAGCTTTTGACTACATGTGAATGACGAATTTCAACATATTCAATTAAAAATTACTTTATTATTCTGATCAATATTTAAATACTAATCGTATTTGGATGGACAGTAATGCAGAATAGCATTGAAAATACATTTTGTTTCTAGATACATCATTTATGAAAGATTGTCCAAAGAGCAGTAGCTGCATTTTTTTAAAGTATTTTCTAGGCGATATAGTGAATATTTTGGGAGGTTAAGTCATCCATGAGAAAAGGCATAACATTAAGCTATTACTTTTTTATGGATTACACAGTTTGCCAATGAGAAATTCAGACTATTTTCTCTTAATTATTTATAGCAGCTGCCCTCTAACTTTCCAATGCATTGATTGCCTTATTGACTCAGTGTCGTCAGGACTATTTCTATTACTTTCATGGGAGCTGAGAAATGGTAAGAAATGCAGGAAATCAGTCGAATCAATCAGAGACAGCAAATCTCATTAAAAAGAAATCAAGATTCAATTATCTTGAAGCATTTTCAGTTCTATTGTACACAGATTTCAGTCTTGGGTCGTATTTGGACTGATTATGGTACTTGGTTGTGGTGATTGATGTCATCAGAGCTGTTGTTGTAAATTTGCTTCTCTGCTGGCAGGAAAAGTTTTTCAGATATAAAGTTTTCCCCTCGTGTTTTATGCGAATAGAAGAGCAGTGAATCATTACCCAGACGAGCCGTTTCTGGGGTTTTATTGCCTTTCTGTCAGAAGAAATGCAGACGATCGCTGCCCTGCTGCTCTGCTGGCAGACAAGCAGCTACAATTTACGCACAACATGGCCCCAAATGCTTGTAAAGGACCAACACACTGAAAAATAATTTAACAGGAATCTAGACAACACGGATCATTTTGTGCCAATTCTGTCAAGTCGTTTCAGATTGTAAGACTCATTACGAGCTCATATGACCATGAATTGACTATTTTTGTAACAGGCCTTCACCTCTGATCAACGACGTCAGCCCTCATCACCAGAGATGTTGACAACAGGATTATAACTGGCAGTACTTTGTGCTTTAATTATTGATTCATGGTTTCGTGCAAATCCACTCAGCGGTTAAAAAGAAGGAAACTCAGAAAATGAAAAGAACATTTTAGCTGTGCGGCTTTGCCTGTTTTGTTGAAGTCCAATGAGTAACGCTGAGCATCTGAAAAGATTCTGCTGGAACTGAATCACTGAGACTAAAGAAGAGTTTGAGAATCAGCATAACGTGAACTAGAGGACAAAGACAAGAGGAAGGAGGGCGGGAGCTCACATGGAAAAGAAATGAAAACCTGCTTCCAGAGTCCATGTAGATTTATATAGTTTTTTGTTTTTTTATTAACGTGACAGATAGAAACACTTTAAAATACTCTGATAAATCTGTTGGGAGGAAGACAGCAGCCCGTTGTTCCTATTTCCATTATTTATTTAAAGAAATGGCAGATATAAACACATTTGTTTAAATGCCCGTCTGTTGCTACTTTCTCCTCTGGCATTATAGTGTGGGATTGTTCCTTCACACAAACACAGAGTGACAGCCCTGATGCAAGATGCCAGCAAACAAATGAATTACAAAAACCTCCCAAACCACTTCCTGAGCAGTAGGTCAGGCCACTATTCCCAGTCTCAGAGCTTTCCCAGATTTCCTTTCACCACCGCTTTCTCCCTGGGGCTCATCTGCATCCCGCACCGCCGAGCCTCTTTGGCGCTGCTGAATAGTTGTAAACTATTTTTCTCACTATAAGGAAATATACTGTATGTACGTCCGTGTTACACGGGCTACTGGGAGTCCCCGTGGTGTCGGAGGAAATATCCAATCTATCTCAACTGCCTAACGTAGAGGGACGTTAAGTCAGACATCGCATCGGTCCCTCTCCAGATCAGATTGCAGCTCGCCAATCAGGCTCCATTCATATTTGTATAGCCCTTAAGGACGGATGTGGGAAGTCTGAAGTGAGCAGAGTAACAATAACACACAAGGCAACAGTAAACATGTCACTTGCCAGGATTGATGGCGTCACTGTCTGGAGCAAATATTTCACCCAGTGTGAGCCGGGGTTCAGAGGAGTCCACAGTTTGAGCCTAACAGTAGATGTGAATAGGATGTATGACAAAAAAAACACCAAAAAACTTAACATAACAAAGAGCTTTTAGTGATGGATATTTCAAGCAAAATTACTATTCAAAATTTGCTCTGGTTTTTTTTTTTATCAGTGGATGGACCGTCTGCTCGGTGCTTCACTCTGACGTCGGTGCTTAGCTGTGGTTGACTTGTATGCTCGCTCTACCTGCAGAGTTTAGTTTTCTGGCGGTCCATTTGAAAATAATCCCGACATTAACTAGGAAATAAACCCCAAAAAAGTAATGTTTTTGGGGGCGTGTCTGTTTGATTGACAGGCCTGTGGTGCAGTCAGGTTAAAGCTGTCGGTGGGCGGGACGTAGTATCGTCGGGTTTCCGATCCGATCGAGTCAGCTGGCCTCGGCCCGTCTTGTCTTGTAATACCACTTTGTACCACAAGATGGGATAGCGAGTCTGTTCTCAGTGCAACATGGGAGGAAGAAGAGGTTGTGTATTCTAACTTGTTGTTATGATGAACTGAACACTGAACACAACGATGGCTGAAAGTTTTGGCAATCGGAATCAGATCAAGAGGTAACGTTGGTGTCGTTTTCAGCTGCTGCTGAAAGCTCTGGGCAAATAAAGGAAAGACGTTTCGCGCTCAACTTGCATAAAGGTGACTAATACGGGTTCTTATAAAGACAGACAGCTGATAGTACAACATCAGGGCTGTTCTGACCATTTGGCATACTGGGACAAATTCGGAGTGGGCTGCTGGACTGTCAAAAGAAATCCATGAAGTGTTTGCAAATGCCCTCTAAATCTGTAACTGGTCCTTTACTGGGTGCATAAGAGAGCGGCTGCGGGCGGTCCGGTTGTAGCTAAAAAGTCCAGGGCTGAAATTCTTCCCTACTACACCTCTGTATGACGTTACCAACAGTTTTAATGTGTTCAGTTTGCTGTTTGTTGATACGTAGTTTAGACCAGTTAGAGTAGCTGTGTTTGATGAGCTCAATCAGCTCGCCATCTATCTTTATACCAAACTGAGGCAACGTTAAGTAACAAACAAACCAGGCAGGCTGACCATGTTTGGACCTGCACAAAATGGATATTTAGAGCAGCCAATGACAACACGACTCAGACTGGAAAACACTCCAAATGCAGTCGATGTAAGATTTTACTTTGGCTGTTTCCTTGCTATTGCGGTGTTGCTCAAACGTCAGCTGCAGATGATAAAAATCTGCTGGCAGAAAAATCAATGGTTGTCATCAAGAAATTTAACGTCTTCTTTTATCTTCTTTAGTCGAGAATCAAGCCAATGTTCAAAACATGAGTAAACTAGAGCTATAAATCTGCAACATTGTGATTTTAAGTGCATGTGAGCTATGTGAGACTGAAAAAGCTCGACAGGTGTCACAGTAAGTAAAGAGGAAGATGCTTGTCCATCAGTCAGATCAGCCTCAGCTACATTTGCTTTGCTCTCCTCTGTTGTGAGTCATCGGTCTTTCTGCCACCTGTTCGCATTTGAATACCCGTATGACTCAGATGGAAATTGAAAACGATGAATTTGATGCATTTTTTTGCGGCACACAGAAAATTACAGATATGAGAAATAAGCATCATGGAGGAACGATATCTATCTCTAAATATGAAACTAGTAATACAGGAAGAGTATGACTGGTTCTCTGTTGGTCTCCTGATCAGATTACAGCTGGCTAATTATCATCACATGACTCATCACGGTTTTCTCCATGCCTGTGAGCTCATTTGTGACAGAGGCTCACAGAGTCCTGGTTATTATAGACCATTTCATTTAATGAGACGTGGGGCATAATCAGCACAACTGCTCTTCTGAGAGAAATCAACCTGGATTCCATTTTCTGCCATGTCATGAGCAAAGCTACAATTAATAATTAAGCTTGCATTTTGTAAACAACATATTAAAAAAATACATATTTTACATAAACAGCTCTTAAATTCTGAGGGGGTTTGTATGAACCCCTCTTAATCTAGACTAAATATACCAATATAGACCAAATTAATTACCACTTAAGCTGTAGTAGGATGTCAGCACGCTACATTTGCAAACTGATCATTTGAATGTTAAATGTTGTTGTGCAGTAAACACGTTCCCTGTGTCACAGGAAGGTATTTTGGCAGCTAAATTGGTTTTGCTGCCTCGAGCCAGGTTCTCGTAATAAATCATAGTGTAATTAAACCATCAGGTGTCGCAGTGTTTTACTCTCCGGAGCTATTAAATCGTTTCCTCTGTAAATCTCTAATGCAGAGGGATTTGCTGCAACCATAAGTGATGTAATTAGATTCGCCGGTAATAATGGAAGGACAGAGGAAGACCATGTTTGAATTGTGTTGTGAATATTCAGATTATGTACACATGTATGATTAACAACATAAATGATGCTGAGAAAGCTATACCTTCATCAGTATTTTCTTATTAACTATGACTTTGTGAAATGTTAAAGAAGGTGAAGCAACAGATATTTATCAACATACTCTGCAGTAGCTCTCAGCTCTATGTAGCGTTTTAGCATCTTTCAGTTCATTGTTTTGGTTTTACAGCTCTCGCTGCTCTCATTAACCTTGTTTCCATCTCGAGCAAGTAACTCTTCTTAAAAAAACATCTAATAAACATACTGTAATTGACTAGTCTGGCTCCACCAAACTGTTGCTCCCAGCTTCAGTTTTCCTGGCTGTGATTCTCGTCTGGAAACCCTGTTCGCTTTAACGCTTGCGCAGCCGTTCTGAAGCGCGGACCAATCAGCGACCAGTGTTGGTGCCATAGTGCGAGGACATTCAAGTCAAGGTTTTTTTCTAAACGTAGTTGCCCCAGTAGTTTCAAAAATGAACTTGAAGTCTACAAACATTAGGATGCAACGACAGGAAATGATTCGCTGAAAACATGATGAGACTCCTTACAGCCTCTATAGAGAAGAAACCATCTCGCCTGCATCAGTGAACAGCTCGAGTGAAACAGCCTCGTCCATTATGAAAACACGCGGTAAAAAGAAATAAATGAGAGCTGTGACGTCATGCTTTATTAGAGCAACCCAGGCCTGCTAATTGATTCAGTTAAAACCCACTTTGCTCAAAGTTTTTTGTCCACCCGCCTGCCTTATATAATACTTCAACTATCCAAAACCTGTGGTTGAATGCACTTTTCCTTCGCACTATGAAGATGGATTTTGTTTGAACTCCAAAACACATATCAAGTTCACTTTGAATGGCGGTAAAGGTCAGATAAACTCCCCTTCAGTCGGCTTTGGATGAGCTCCATGAGCCACACAATGGCAGAGAGGGAGGCAGTCTTTCTCCTCAGGGCCCCGCGGCTCCGTAAAATGGGACACTGGGGAGGCTTTGATTTCACGTCTCAGAAGACGCAAAAGGACAGAGAAGCTCGCAGTCGTGGGGTTATAACAGGAAGGGCGTGAGGATCCCAACGCCACATTCATCCCTTTAATTTAGTCTCTAACAATAGCAGCACAGCACTATTCATCAAGGCAAAGGCAGATGAGGGCTGAGACGCTGTGGTTACCACACCTTAGAGAGCGATCCTCACTGTGATTACAGGCATGAAGGTGAAGCTGAGAACAAGGGAAGGAGATATTTTCAGCAGGAATACAGTCAACCTGGATAGTATAGGTTTAATATAAAGAATTACTGCAGGTACTGAAAGGCCTGTGGAGCTTTAACAGACTCACATCATTACTTTTGTCTCTAATATTAATTGTAATTATGTAGGTATAATGCCACTGGTAAAATCTGATTTAAAAACTAGCATGTAACTTAAAAAAGATGTTGCGCTCAGTCAGTTCTTTTGATGGCAGCAGCTTGAAAAGCAAAGACTTCACCCCTTCAGAGGACCTCTGCACATGCAGGTGAGCAGGGACATTGTGCTTTAATCATATTCCCCACAGTAACCCTGTTTGGATTCTGTTTCATCTCGTCTCATCACTGAAGAGGAGACTGTGACTGTGCAGTCTTTTATTTACTGTGGTAAAGAGCCCCAAATCATGTTTCATCTCAGGGCACTTAACAAAGTAACGTCAGGATCTTCCAGTATTAAAGTGTTATAGCAGGTTTGTGGAGTATTGCCTTGAGGAAGATCTGTGCCCAGCACCACCCTGAAGAGGCTCTGTGGTGCTGGAACAACAATGCACCACCAGGTTTGCTCCTCTCAGCCTTCATCATTCACACAGACACAACAGGGACATGGAAGGACGGTCGAGATAGATGCTGGTTTTCTTCGGTTGTGACAATCTGCCTTCTCTCAGACGCCAGAAGGTTTCGTGAGAAATTTGAAAACTTGTGAATTTTTCATCTCTTAATCTTCTAAATTCTTCCAAAAGACATGAACGAATGTGTAAAGAGTAAAGCTTTACATTAAAATGTGGATATTATCAGGAGAGAGTGTTTCATAAACTGATCTACCAAAAAAAAAAGCAGGGAAGGAACAGTGCTGGATAAATCAAATATTGCTGAAAGTGGCCCAAAATATTAAACAGTAATCCTATTAACTTTTTTGCCTGCAGCAGCAAAAGAAGCAAATACTGGATCCGTCATGAAATTTTAAAAGCGTTTCTAATCTCCGGGGTGTAAGGTTGTTAAAAGCAGGGAAGGAAATAATCAGCAATGACTCCGCCGAGGACGGCCGCGGCCGTCAGACAGCACGAGTGGAGAACGGACAATATGCGGGGGTTGAGGAGAGTCAGAGGTGTGCTCTAAAAATAGTTCACCAGAAGAAATAAACCATTCGAGAAGCCCACCTTCCTGTGACACACTCACCCCCATGTATGGGTCCACTGCGTCCGTGTGCGTCGAGGGAACGCTGATTCATTTGCTGTTATTCACAGTGAATAAAGACACAAAGCATCATCTGCGTCACTTTGCGAATACATCCTTTCTATAAAATCCAATATTAGTTCAGGCTTGCGTGAATGAGCACCAGGTGAATAGAAAGACGGAGGAGATTTGGACACTGGAGCAGGCAGATGGCCTTAAAGAGAGCTCAAACAGAAGAGGTGAATGTAAAGACACTCGGTTTCTTTGTGAGGATAAAAGGAAGCTGCAGGTGGCAGATTGTGCGTTCAGAAGAGGAGGACGTGGAGGAGGATGGAGAGTAACCAGCGAGCACAATGAGGGAATCCCGTTTCTTCAGCATTTTAGTGAAGCCTCAGAGCTGTCGCAACAGAGGGACTAATTACGTCTGTCCCCTGTCCACATGGTCCTGCTACTTTAGAGAGGAAATTATCAGTGAAGAAATAAAAACTAGATGAGAAAAAACATGATCTAAAATTAAAATGACACTTTACTGTTTAAAAAAATATAAAAAAAATCGTGCAATAGCTGTAATTAACAATAAGACATATGACTCAAAACAGGACAAAATGGGGTGCTGCACCTCAAACAGACCGATACAGCAACAATAGTAACAACAAGAATAACAGACCTCAGCCTAACAAACTGGAAACAAAACACGTTGCTCTCAATAAAATGAGTCTTTACAAATGGCAGACTGGGAAAAAAGGTTCTAATTATGCAATCTGAATATCATTTAGCTTTTATAAAAGCAGTCCAAGCATCAAGGCGCCTGAACTTTCCTTTATCTGCTGCTGTTTTCTGTATTAAAGACAGCTGGAATTAAACTGAGAAATGTTATGTAAAAAGGATATTGTTTTATATATTCTAAAATACATTTTCTTATTATTACTTTTTAAACATCCTGCAGCAGCTTCCTTTTTTTTTACCTCCAACATATTCATGTATGCACTTGGCCGTGGGAGCAGATTTACAAGAGCCTACTTAACTTTTCCGTGACGCTGTAACGAGATGCCACGAGCTTTGAAACTCAACATGAACTGAACAAATAAGCGCATTTAAAAAAGAATATAAAGTCTTGGAAGTTTGTAAAGTCTTATGTGACGTACTCAAGAACATAAAAGTCACCTCACGTTCTGTGCAGCACATCACTCGCGCTGAAACCCTCTCGGGAGCCTTTTCAGATCACTTATCTGAAAGAGTGAAGTCAACCTCCAACGCGCTGATTACAGCTCTTGTGCGGCAGCATAATGCGTTCGATGAGTCACGCCTCACGACGGCTCACCGAAGGATGCAATCAGGAGGTCGAAGGGCAGAGATGACTTGGCTCTCTCTGCTGTCAGAGGCTGAAGATGTGGCGGGAAGCCCGAGCAGCAGGATGAGCAGCTCTCTGCGTGCTCCTGCATCCTGTGTATGTTCGACTGTGCAGAGCGACAAGCTCCACGCAGTCACGCTGATGGATGTCAAAACCAACAAAGGCTTATTTTATCACTCTCCAGGAGTTTCATTTCCCCCAGTAAACATCACAGGTAGTTGATTTTAGAAGCAGCGTGATTCCTGCAGCCGGGATTTATACTGCGGCATCTTTCAGCATGACGCCCGTTTCAAAATTGTAAAATGGTCGCGATGTAATATTTTTTTTAATTACCGGATTATTGCCATTTTTAAGAATTTAAGATATTAAATGTTCTCTAATTTTTCCACCTGTGATAGAGTCCAACACAGTAGCCGTCTGTCCTGTCGTGCGTTTGTTTCTGTGGCTCTCTCTCTTGTCTGCCCTCTGAGGGACTGTTTACATCAGGCGGATCCACGCTTGCTTCCTGGCGCTGGAGGTGGTAAACGGTAGTATTTCTGAGGCAGACACATGTTGGCTCGCTTCTGTTATTGTTCTGCTGTCTAGCCGTCTGACAGGCCGAGAGAAGGAGGGGAAGGCGGCGTGTTTGAGTGAAGCGACGGGACGAGGTTTTTTACATCCGGCACTTCGCACTCTATAAAGTTAATTTCCCGAAAGAATTTGCAGCCATCTTCTAAAGCGCGCTGCTCACTGGATGTGAAAGGAAATATGCTGCCAAGTTTTAGTCATATCATTGATGAAAGTCTTGTAACTAACATTTAGGGAAGTTTTATGAGTAATTACTGACTGAATTACGACTGACAAAAGTAAAAGTAAAAAAATATTTTTGATTAAACAATCTCAAAGATTTTCCTTTAAATAAATGTCACTATCGCTTGCCGAATAAGGTATGATGGAGCCTGTGACCCGCTTTATGAAATTTGCATTTGCAGTATTACGAACTGAACGCGTTCGGCGACTGTGGCAACATTCCTGGAAGAAATCACAAGCGGTGCACAATTAGTGAAGCGTTTGGATCTCTGGGACGTCCAGAAACAAAGCTGCAGTTACTGCTAACCGCCAAAGACAAACAAACGGAGATCTTTGAGATTGTTATTTTAAAGCTGCATTAAAATACCAGTGGGGCAGGAAAACCAACTGTGGACACAACTTTGAAATATAATCACCTTATTATTTGAATATTTTGGTAAACCGTTGTAAGCAAACAGTTTTTATGCAACCAGCGGACAACGAACAACAATTAGAAATCATTTTGAACGGAACACATAGCTAACAGTTTAATGTGCCCAAGTATGATACAGTCCCAGCCTCTCTGGTTCTACTAGACCGCACACAGTGTGTTTTTACCTTTTCCTTTTTTTTGACGGTTGCAAAAGACTGTATTCAGAGTGAATCTAGACAGAAAAACCAAAATAAAAACTTTAAAGATGCTAAAACACTTAGCTGAGCCAAAGGTAACAACAGCATGTGATAAGTATCAGTCGGTGTGTTACTCCTCACGCTATCTTTCTCTCTACACAGAGTCCTTTGGTTATGTTGAAACAAAACTTCTGTTTGATGGGGCTAAATGATGTTCGGTCCACACTCATCACTTCAAGGGCAGCTTTAGTGGCGGTACCTCTGGCTTATCTGTGAGGCTTCCTCGATGTTTATATGAACATGCAGACTGTAATAATCTGTCAATGTAAACAGCAGAGAGCCTGTGATTCATTCCTGTAAACCTTCACACACTCAAAGCTGGTGAAAACAGCAGCGAGATCAGATATTGATTCAGGGGCTCTGCAGAGCTGCACAAAATCATCTGCTGTCATGTTTGTCGTCATAAATTTCGATGAGATTAAAATGGTTCTCTATCGTCTGTATAGTTCTCTTTACTCAGGGAACCAAGGTTACAACATAACCATAAGCTCTTAATCGTCTCAAGACTATCTATCCACTCTGTTAAATATTTAATATGTACGAGTTGAAGAGAAATACTCTTCACTCAGAAAACCGAGGTTACAACGTAACCATACAATATTGTCGCAGGCGAAACTAGTGAAAAAGCTTGCAGGGGAGTATTTCATTGTGTGTGTTTGTGCAGCAGGGATTAAGTTGGAGGTAGAGCATTTTTCATAGATTTATCTTCCTCGCTCGTTTCCCTACTTTGAGTCAATAAACCAAAAGGCTGAGAATCGCCAGAACTCGTCACACTCGAGTTGATACGCTCTGCTCTTTATTAGTGTAATATCACTCTACAGGAGTCCAGGTCAGACCATCTCAAAGAGCCCGGAAACCCCCGGCAACGCTGAGACACCCAGCGGGTCTACTGCTGCTCATTAGAAATGATCACCACAAATAGTCTCAAGTCCAACTAAAACAGGAGCCGCTGGCGTCACGCAAGTACTGCAGTCCAAACTGAAGATGGAAACAGTGGTGCATGGGGAACGTGAATTTTGTCCAAGTCTTAAAAGTCTGAAGTGCTTACCATGTAGGCTTTTAGAAGGAACATTTAATACTCTTGGTCTGATTTCTGTGGGTTGTTGAAGGCTGATAGGGAAATTGATTGTTTCGTAATGAACCTGGAAAAAATGTGGCCGCATCATCGCTTGGTGTTTTGTAGTTTTTCTTGTCGGCGTGGATTTTCACATCTGGACTGTCATTAAAGATGAGAACGCATGAGATTCGGTCAATAAAACAGCACAAAGCTGCTCCTTTACACAAACAAACAAACACACACACACACACACACACACACACACACACACACACACACACACACACACACACACACAAATGCTGCTTAACTTTTATTTTTTTAAATTGTAGCTGATGATAGTCATGTAAGGGACATTCAGTAATGTGCAGTTCTCAGACTGCAACTAACAGCAATATTTACAGCACTGTCACTCAGGCCCTCAGTCCATCAGTCTGGTCCAGACTGAGCTATTCATACAGCATTCATGTTTGCCAGATGATTAATTCTAATAACTCTGGTGATCCTCAAACTTTTTTCTTTGCAGCTCAACAATGAATTTGACTTTTCCGAACCAATATTGGTTGGAATTGGTACCAATTGACACAGAAAAACTGGTGCAAAAAAAAAGTTACCAATTATTTTAGTTTGAATACCTAACTAATTAATGATACTCTCCATCAGCCTCAGCTGTACTTAGTAGTAGTTAATAGGCAGATGTTAGCATGCTAACATGCTAAACTAAAAATATGAACAAATAACAATTATTATACAGGCTAAACTTTAGCATGTTATCATTGCCACTGAGAGCAAGCCGGTGTATTGATGTCAGCCATTATACTTAAAGTTATAAAATAACAAAAATAAATTGTGAAAAATTCCCCTCACAATTTCCCGTGGCTTTTTCTGTCTTGTTTTGTTCAACCAAAACAACTCCATTTTAAACAACAATAATAATATTAAAAAAAACACAATCCTCTATAGTTTGTGAAGATGGAAGCAAAAGAAAAAAAATGCATGATTTAGATATGATATATGACTTTTAATCCAATATCAAAATAATATAAATATCTGAACCCCTCCTGACAAGCATTTACCTGCATTACAGCACATGGACTGAATTAATTGTCTTGCCCAGCGAGCCTTCAGCTGTGTTGGTAGATGAGAGGTTGAACTATCCAGTGTTCCAGCTAAAAAGGCAGTACGGGTAACAAAGATTTATATACTACAAAAGAGGGCTCGCTCCCAACAGCATGTAAAAGCTGGATAACATCATTGCTTTGTTTTCCCTCCCTGTTATATTGTGCATGAAGTGGAAGTGTAATTTACTGCCTGAATCCAGATGTTTTCCGACTGAGGAGAAAACGTATTCATTAGCATCTGTTGGGTTCCATTAAAGGGCTTTGTTTAGATGCGAGCTGATCATTGTTGGAGGGATCACCAGGGCCTCAGATGTGGCAACAATGCCTACTATCCTGCTGTGTGCTTAAAAACAGAGCAAAGAGAGGCCCGCTGGTGACGGAGGAGGGTCGGGCGACTGCAGTGTCCACATGTCCATGTGAGAGGGACGGAAGTTGGTATCGAAGAGAGTTTTCCACTGAACAAGTAATGAGTTTATCACCAGAACTGGAACACAAGTGGGCTGAAAACTAGAATATCGACATACTTGTTTGGCTTGACGGTTGGCAGTTAATTTTCACTGTTCCTCTTCCACCCTGTGCCTTCAGCCCACACAACACCTCGGGAGACAAAGACACCGACTAACTGGCGGTCTCTGCAAACCAAAAATGTCAAATGTGGTTGTTTTCTCCCGGCAGTCGTGACTGTCAGTCGTTGCTGTTCAAGGCTGAAACATTGTTGTTGGTTGGGCTGCTGTAAAGTTTTGTACAGACGTTCATGGTCCCCAGAGGATGAAGTCCTGGCTTTTTCTCAGTCACCATGCACCATGAGCTTCACAATGAGTGAAATGTCTTGATAACCATTTGATGGATTGCTATAAAACTTGGTAAAGACATTCACGACCTCTTTCGGATGAACTGTAATCTATTTGTACTGTCACCTGTCCAGGGTGTACCCCACCTTTGCTCAAAGTCAGCTGGGATAGGCTACGGTACCCATGTGACCCTGTTCAGGATGAAGTGGATATGATGGATGGATGGATAACATTGGCACTGGTTCTCCCCTTACAGTTCACTTAGCACCACCAACAGGTCAAAGTTTGATTTATCTCCAAATATCTAACACCATCAGCCTCAACTGTGGCTTGTTTTTAGTGCTAATTAGCAAATGTGATCATACCAACACACTAAACAAAAAGGAGCAACGTGGTGAACACCAGCATGTTAGGAATGACATTTTGAGCATATTCCTGCTGTGTTACCATGGCTTCAGACTTGTAGTTTTTTTCTAGTGTTTCGACTTCAGAGGTATTTTCATGATGCCACAGATGTTTTACTGAAATAGGAAATATTTGCTCAGGGTGAAAGCCAGATCCACGAATTGCACAGCTGTTCTTCTTCACTGGACATACTGTACGTCCACAGACCACCAGTGAAACATTTTATTACTCAGGGCAGAAAATAGACAACTGTGAGGTCACCAAAAGCTTTGGACTGCTGGATGACAACAAAAAGTGATGATGTGAAGAAGACAGGGCTATTTTTCCCCGAGGCCTGGCTTTATATCTGCAGACTAAGAAGACATCTCGCTATCTATGTTTTCCGGGAAAAAACAAAAAGGTGAACAAGTTTTGCAGGTTTTTGAGTTCACTAGTAATCATTGAGGTGCTATTTTTAAAGAAAACTAGCTGCGTCGGCAGTTATGTCTGAAGCTGGGACAAAAGCCTGATCAATCATCTCCATGGCGACCGCCACAGGGCAGAAAAACACAGTCAAAACTGGAAGAGAAAGCATAAATGACAGCAGAGGTGAAGGATCAGGCAGCTCGTCGAGGTGATTAACAGGTTTTAGGGGGATGAGCTTGACTAAATGAGGAAGAGACGGGCAGCTCTAACAACACTCTTCTTAGTTCATGGAGAAGTTACTGATTGAAGCCTCCACATTTACGGAATAAGATTCCAGACTTTCACGTCATCCTCGCTGTCATGTTTTGCAGCCGCGCTGCGTTCAGCTGAAGGTTGTGAACTCCTCAGTCATTATACTTCTGAGTGCAGAACTCGAGTTGACCTCCTCTGACATTTTAATGGGCCTCCTCTGACATGGAAGAGATCCCGAGGCATGTTTTCGAACATCTGATTGCTACATAGAAGCAATCTGTCTTGATTTGCAGCCGACAGGAAACACATGGTCTGTGTTATTGTGGGGAAACGTGCAGTGTGCCAGCTGAGGCCGAGCTGCTACACCGAAAGGAGGAAGGCCGAAACCAAACGATAATGACTCGACGGACTTATCTGTGGGAGTGAAGGTATTTAAGCCAGACCAAAAACAACCACCTGCTGTCATGTTGACTATGCAAACGAACTGAGCATGAAGAGAATTGATGGCTGACGGGATGATGGCGGAAAACACTGGAAAGCACAACTCATGGTACAGTGGAAACATACAGTAAAGGAGGCCGAAAGAGATGAAACACGGTAAATACCCAACAACAAATCCTCCGTTAGTTGGGTTTAAATCATTTTTAACACCAAAATATGTCAATTCACAATCAAAACCAAACTTTGTAAGGGCCTCCACGTAAACAGACAAACACTGCAGCTTACCTGACTTGCCCACTGCCGCTCTGCCGAAGACGGCCAGCTTCACCTCCGGACTTTTGGCCATGACAGCAACCAGCGAAGCTCGGCGAGCCAATCAGTGTGCTCCGAGGTCAGCCGACCATCCTCTCGTCGACACGGGAGGAATCAACGTCTGAGGAGACGAGTGGACACACAAAAATGCAGCTTCAGTTTTCAATGCTGCAGTTTCAACAACTCGGTTGTTCAATCCTGCGTGTTGTCGACAGCAAAGTTTCCTTTTTTCAGGTAATATTTCTTGAAGGTCCTCCAGCTTTCAGCTCAACAAAGGACGGATTTCTTTCACCACCTTTTGTGATTCATACAGAAATTTCTCCGTGGCCTCCAGGAAACAAGCAGAAGTGTCAGACTGATTGAGTGCTTTGAAAAGGGCAGGAAACGTACAGAGAAATATTTTGGATTTGGTCCTGCATTTCACAGTATTCAGAGTTTTTAAATCGGATATCTGGTGAGACATTACCACACTGGCGAGAAGAATACATACTGGGCATGCTTTACGGACCAAGTGACAAACAACAGTGACGTCAATTTATGAACTATTGTTCTGAAGCCTTCAGTTCTGCATTTCATCCGTCGCCATCTTGTTATTTTGGACCAGAAGTGACCATATTTGGACAAGCTGGGGACGAGGAATAGGAGTGAATAGGAGTCTGTGGAGCCAGAGGCTTTTTTGGAGCCAACCCCTAATGGCCCTGTGTGGCATTGCATCTGACGGCACTTGTCAAATTGGGAAGCTATGTCCACTTTCATATACAGTCTTTGCTGTGGAGAGAACTAGTGCACCAGAGATTTCCACCCGCTAATCCAGCTAACTTTTAGTTTATCCCCAAATTAACTTAAACAGGGATCACAAAAATTCAAATATGCATCTCTTCTAGATTTTCCAAATGTTGTCGGTCTGAATGGATCAAATTGTGATCATGAAATAAGTCATTTGGTGGATGGGGTGGTTTTGGTGCCTTTTTATTTCATTCATCCAACATTCAGCCACAATTTATCCTCCATTTTACAGCCAAAACAGTAGTGATGGAGAAGGCTACAGCGGTGCTTATCACATGAGCATGTGTTGCAAGTGTTTTTGTTGTTACCTTCACTGGCAGAAAGGGAAGACAAAAGTATCACACTGAAGGTTTAACCGTGACCATGAAATTTCCAACTACGTGCTCTGAGTGTCGTAAAACAGCCACAAAAGACAGCATCACACTAGAGCTGTATGAGCCGATGTTACAGATATATTCAGTGGGAACATTCTTCAAATCATCATAATGTTTAGATAACATACTGTTGGTTAATTGGATCATTAGTGGTGTATAAATGTGATTTCTGGGACACAGAATTGAATGGATAACGTAACAGGACTGTCTTCCTAACTAAGAGATGATTGTTCTGTTTTTCATGAGGCCGGGCACAAATTCAGGACACGAGCAATTTTTGCAATTTGGTCCTGAAAGGAACCCCGGCGATCGTGGCACGACACGGCTCAGTCTGAAAAAAAGAGGCTGGAGGACAGTGAGTGCATTGTTCATCAGTGGGAGACAGTATCTGAGAGAAGACTGGCCACGCAAATAAATGCCCGTCACACGAATGTGACTATATATAACTCAAATATGAATATGCAGAATTTAAAATATGCTTTTGTAGGAAAGTGATTCAACTCTGGACAAAGGTTTCTGTTAAATTCCAGAACAAGATTAACTCAATCTTAATCAAAATGGAGATAATAATAATAGAAAGTGCTGTTTAAATTAAAAAAAATCTTAATTTAAATCTCACAGAATGTGTTTTTATACAGGAGTTTGATCTGAAAAGTGAACAGCAATTTGATAAATTCATGACTTTTGTCTTATCTAAAATTAACACCACTTTTAGCATAATCAGGCATATTGTGTTATTTATTTTGTTGACTATGTTTATTGACTTAGTGATAAAAAGTAACTTTTTAAAGGTATAGATTCCAGTCGAGTGTGTATAAAATCACTAAGAATTCCTTTTATTATTTTTCATAAAAGCGGCCATTCTGTTAGTCACAGAATTGATCGCTTGTATTTAACACTGTAGATGAAACACCCCATCTGTCCATCCGCAGGAGAGAGCAGATACAAAGACCACAAATCAATAAGGTTTCAGTTTCTAACACCACAAGAAGCAGTGGTGTTAGAAACTATGTAGGGCAGAGACAACGGTGTCAGTCTGGTTTTGGGATTCATTGACGTCCCCTAACTGGGATTTTTCATGCAGGTGCCTTAAAAATGTGAAAGGAAGATAGAGACGGAGAGAGCAGGAAAGTGTAAAGTAAAGCGAAATTGTCCATTCAGAAAGAAAATACAACTGCAGCCCGATTAAACAACCAATATCCAGTGTGTTTATTAAGAAAACAACCCACTGTGAAGTTATCTCGGCAGGTAATTGACTCCAAACTTCTGGCCTTGACTCACTGTTTTTCTGCTGGCTTCTGCTCCTATTTTTTATCAGAAAACAAACAGACACAGATGACAATATAATGAAAATCTGTACTTTGATGACTCCAGAGGATTCCTGGGACACACTGGCTCAAGAACGATTCATTTCCAATTAACAGCAATGTTGACTGAGATAATACAGCAACAAACACTGAGAGGGGAGTGTGTTATTAAAGAGGTCGCAGAGTAGAAGCCCTGCGGTTTTTATAGCTGCATTTTCCTCAATGGTTGTACAGTGCTGCAGTGTCACAACAATAAATTACACTTTTATATGGTTCAAACAGGAATAATTAGGCAAGATTCCTCCAAATTAAAGCAGTTAAGTTCCAAAAAAAACCTTCGTAAATTAAATAATGATAATCTCACAAACTTCTCTCTTAGTTGTACAATAAATATCATGAAAACCATTAACTGTCAGTTATGTTTCACTTGCAGCTCAGTTGAGCAAGTCAGTGAACTGGAGTTAGTCGTTCTTTTGCCAAGAATCCTTTTGAAGTGAAAATTGTTTCTTAATCTTACTGTGAGACCATAAAATAAGCAAATAATCAGATTGTTTAAGCAGCAAGATAATATCTAACTCGAAACCTGACACTAACTCCTTACACACTATAATGAAACATCAAATTAATGATTGTAATTGGCAGAAAATTTCCCTCAAACATTGTGCTAATCAAGACAAGTGATTTATAGCCTGCTGTAGTGTGTCAGCCATGTTTGTGAGAAGATCAATCAGCGGTCGCCGATGTGTACATTTAATCACACGAGAAAATCACTTCACTCATCTCTCTCTTTATTGGCTGAAATGAGATACAGCAAGAAAATGAGAGGAAAGTGAAAACAGATCACAAGTTCAGTTCACTCAGTTCTGCCCAGTAAAATAAAAAGCTGAAAAATGTGTTTGGGTGTGTGTCAGTGCCAGAAGCATGTTAGAGCAACATCATACTGGTTGAAGTTATGAAATGGCAAACTTCCAGCTCTCTGCTCCTTCACACACACACACACACACACACACACACACACACACACACACACACACACACACACACTCAGAGCTTAAGCTAACCTTTTCCCTTTTGTACCAACACACACATGCCCATATATGGCGTGGCTGTGTGCCGCTCAGTGTGGCTCAAATGGAGGTCGATCATCCGTCTCTGTCTCTCGCTCAGCAGGGGTCATCATGGCAGCCGCCAGCGTCTTTAAATATTTGTTTTTGTCATTATTAATGTCGACTCCACCAACCAGACGTCACAGACCAAACACTGTCGTGATGTTGTAATAATAACCGTGGCAACAGTAACGTTTTGTTCTGTGCTACTTGTTTGGGAATTTGTGGAGCGAAGATGAACTTTCTGGTTGAGCCGCGAGAAGGAAGTTTGAAGTGTGCCGTTACACCATCCATATCATCCTTTATGAGGTGGTGACCTGTTTGGTCCGCAGTGATCCGGGACTGAAGAGTTAGAAAGAGTAACTGCGACGGTTAAAGAGCTGACCTGACTCTGCCCACAGCAAAGTGCAACCAGTCGCTCTAAAGCTCATAAGTGAGCACATATTATCTTGATCATTTGAATTTGTACAGAACTTAAATGTACAAAAACTATTTGTGGTTTGGCAGTAAACGGGCTGATAGACCTCCTGCTAAGCAAAGGGTGTCGTTCTTACCCTTTGATTCTTTTATAGATTGAACAAATGAGATAAATCCCCGCTGCAGCCCACCATGATGACACCCACTGATTGTGAACAGCCATTTTGAATGGAGTCTGGCATTTCAGCTGTCGCCATCTCGGTTTTGTGGAGCCATAAGTGACCATATATGGACGAGCTGGGCAAAATCTGACCCCAAATTATTTATGAAAAAATGTTTCGTGAGAGAAGTTGAATGGGAGTCAATGGAACCAGAGGTTTTTTTGGAGCCAGCCCCTATCGGCACTCGGTGGTATTGCACTTTAAGGCACTTCCACATTGGCTTCACATTTCTGACCTGGAAGATACATCCATTTTTGTCTCCAGTCTTTGGATATCTTGTACTTGTAGAGCTTTACGCCTGCGACACACTGCCTGCATGACGTGTGTGACGGCTACCTCGCTGTACTGCTGCGGCACATACAACTCAGGCAGTGTGTTCGCGCTCCCACTTCCTCTCGCTAAGCTGATTTTGTTACCGTTACAAAGGCAGGCTAGCTATTTCCCTCAGTTTCCAGTCTTTATGCTAAGCTACGATAACTGGCTGCTCCATACTTTGCGTATAGACATGAGAGTGATATCAATTCTGAACTAACTCTAACACCATGTCTACACAGAAACCGTTCAGACACTTTTATAAGTCGTCTATCTCCTGCATGTCTAAGGGAACAATAGGCCTCTGTGTTAATCAAACAGCTGTTAGCAGCTCACATGTCACCCAAATCAAATTATTAAGCTTCAAGTCTAATTCTTTCCATTTTATACATGTAATTGCAGTCGCCGTGTGAAATGCTGCTCTCAATAGTGTGGACACATTACGGAGCACTGGCTTCTCTTTTGGTGTAAACACGACGTACTTCGCGAGAAAGCAATCAAATATATTTCCCAACATACTGACCCACTCCTTTTAAAAAAAAAACCACACACACCGTCCAATAATCCTCTATGTTGGTGTTGGTGCCCAGATCACACCTGCAGCATAAAAGTTTCAGCAGTGGAGCTCTGCAGATGCACCTCACAGACACCACACACCGGTCGAACGGCAAAATCATAACTTTACTCAAACACTTTATTCACCTCATCCGAACCGTTACTGTACGAGTTTGCTGACATGAGTGAAAACCACCTTCTGCTTTCCAGGAACTGAAGACTTGTTTGCAGAGACCAAAAAAAAAAGAAAAAAAAAATGGATGTTTCCATGTTTAGTAGCACAGACAACCACAAATGTCGCCCATAAAAGAACGACCTGTATGAGGGAGAGTCTTCAGGAGAACGTAAACACACGGAGGACTGTGTGGCTCTTTACTGCTACAATTGAGAGTGTGTTTGTTTGCCTCGTTTCTCACATTTATAATCTTGTTTCCTCTCTATCGGTTTCACACACGCACACACACACACACACACACACACACACACACACACACACACCACCCACTGCAGTGATCCCTCGCTCTCCCACGCAGCAGCAGGGAATCTCCAGTGAGAGGAAGAAGAGGGACTCAGCAGTGTAACGACACGGTCACTCTCTCTCTCTCTCTCTCTCTCACACACACACACACACACACACACACACACACACACACACACACACACACACACACACGCACACACACACACACACACACACAGGTCTCAGTTATGTAATGAGGACAGCGTCAGTGAGGCTAAAGCGTCTGCTAACCTCGGCACATGTCAAGCTCCCTGCTTGAAGACACGGATCAAAGTTGTTCAATCTGCACACTGCCAAGATGACACCACATGAATCCAGTGTTTCAGCCGGGATCAGAGGCCCGAATGAAGCACCAACACGATGTCAGCCAGAGACAAAGTCAATCAAGGTCCAGGACAGATACTACAAACAGACACCAGTAGCATTTCAAGGAGCAAACCAACATTCAGGGAACCACTGGCGGCCTTGTTTTCCACCTTTCCGTGTCTGACGAGATGATCTTTATCAACTTTATCTGGTCTGCGTCCAGTTCACAGATAAACAGGCCGAGACAAGTTTAGCTGAACTTAGCCGAAAAACCGGGAATCCGGAGGTTTGTAGCCCTGTGGCATCAGCAGACGTGTTCCTCGTCAGGCTAACGTGTCCAACACAGTCTCTGAAGAGTCTCTTGTTTTGATTTATTTCTGTTTTTATGATGAAGCAGGATATTGCAGTTGTTGGACAACAAATAACTGCTCCTAAAACCTCAATAAATTAATATTAATCTTCTCAGCTAGTGTGGTGAAAAAAGCATATTTGGATCTAATATATTTTAATAAATAAGTCTTTATTGTGGGCTCCTTTTAAAAAAAAATTAAAAAAAAAAACTAATCAAAGCAACACTTTCATGTTCTGGATGTGATCTCTCTCTCCTCTCGGTACATTAAAAGAATTGTTTAGCATTTTGGAGAAGATTTTATTTGCTGATCGATTTAAACCCTGATTTGAACCTCATGTCTTTAGCTTAGCTTGACGAGCTTCACATAAACACTTGAAACGTGAGGAAACAGCTGCCTGGCTCCGTGCAAAGGTAAGAAAATTCAACTTCGAGGCTCCTCTAAGCCTCGCTAATATACTTGTTTACGTCTTGTTTGTTTAATCTATATTAATTAAAACAGAATTTCTGGTTTTACAGGGAGCTATTTGATGGATTGGACTTCCTGGAGTCTCAGTTGGTTTCCAGTCAACCCGTCGGTGACAGGATCTCCCCCGCATCAGCTCCTCCCAGCTTCACGTGGTTACAATCTTTTCATCAAACTCTCAACAGCTGAAGAAATGAATGCGTTTCCCAGTTTTGCCAAATGATTACTTTAAATTTTGTTATTGAGAAAATCAACAAAGGAGGCAAAATAAATACAGACAGTAAATACTAACTACACCGCTAAAGGACAGTTTCATGATTACTAATAATAACTAAATTACTAAAAGACAGCATACAAACTGAATATACTGTCTTTTTTTTTGTCTCATTAGGTTTTTTTTCCTCATAAATTGATGTATAATTGTCTGCCCACCGTAGTCAATGTGTTTCTTTGACTATAACTATTTTGTTGTACTTTTGGGGAGGAAAAATTTCATCTTGACATGGCCGGACCTGATGCCCTCCGTCCTGGATCTTTTTTTAACCCGAGGACCTCTGCTCCACAGGGACTCCGTCCAAACTGTCAAACTGAGCACGTGTATACTCTTTTTCACTGTGTGCCCAGCTGAGAAATGAATCTGGGTGGTGGTGCCGTGGTTGAGCGAGATTACAGACCTCGGAGCTCCAAACCATGGGAGGAGACCCGCTGCACCGCAGGCTATAGAAAGACGGCAAACCGCAGACCTGTCATCAAAATACATACAGCGAGATGGTGCTCTACTTCTGCAGGGAAACCAGGGGGGGAAAGATTTCTACAGAGTCCTGCTTTAACGGAGCGGTTGCATTATGTTGTAGTCAGCTAAAAGTGAAACAATGTTTTCAGTCAATTTAAATGCTGAATCTCAGAAATTACTCAAACAAATTGTGATTTAAAGGGTTGTTCAATGAAAACGGTGTTTCCACGGTTTAAGATGACTTTCTTCCAGTTACAGTTACATTTGATGCTTTCATTCAGTGATTGCAGGTCTCTTTTCAGACCACCCTCATCCTGATAGACTTCAACAAGTATATAAATTAGAATTTGATACCAGTCATCCATTTAACTTTACTCACATTGATGCCACAAATTAATGACTTAAAGGTTCCCAGTTTAGTCCTTGTAAACAAACAAACTCATGAAAACAACAACAGTAGCTACTGGCACTCAAAAGCTGCTCAGGGTACCTTTAAAATACCACAAATTTAATTATTCATCATGAACAGCCTTTTATTATTGTAAATATTACATTATGGATGTATTACTATTATATAGGCTATGCATTCATCTGCAGGGTCAAAGTGGAGATTTTTGTAAATTGAAATCTTATCATCGCTTCATTCCCTCCTGCTGCTGATTTCTCTGTCAACACATCAACAGTAGAATCAGATCATCTGTGTTTTCCTCCTGAGAACCCCGCAGTGTCCCCTCATCTCCGCGTTTGGCAGACATCCGTGTAAGGTGTGCCGACAGACTGACCCTAAATCCCATTGAGATGTTGCGCTGTTACGCAACACTCAGAGCTGCTCATGAATGCCAACTACGTCCTGGAAGCCAAGAGGGGAAGGTGATGGACGATCCAGCAGCAAAGTAAGATGAGACTGCATATTCATAGAGATTGAACTCGTGGATGGTACTGCAGATCACTCTTATTCTCTACACGTGAATTTGTTCAGATTTAATTTCCCAAATGTCTGAATGGGAAGATTCATCCAACTTCTAAAATATTTACAGAATTCCGAAAAGACGTTATTAAGACTCCATGCAGCCTAATATCATTGAACTCATTTCAGAAACACGTGCAGGTTATATTATATATATTTTTTTTAATTGCCAGGAGAACCTCATCTCAAAGGAAACAGAGAATGTCATGACCTTCCTTAAAATGTCGCACCTCCTGCCTGACCGCAGGTTTGATGGTTTGCACACCTCAGTGTTGCAGCTCCGGCTGCTGAAGGGACGCAGCTGCCATGAAATCACTGGCAGGACGACTCACCTCAGACCGCTCAATGCAAGCGACGATCCTCCGGTGATGAATCTCTGACAGTGGAGAGGAATTTATTTACAACAACAACAACAACAAAAAAGTTGTCAGGTCCGCTGATCGAAAACGACGCGTCTGACCTTCTGATGCGGACGCGGCTGCGCTGGATGTTCGGATCAGATATTGTCAGCTGGACGGACTGCTGGATGAATGGACAGATCCTGTGTGGGCAGACCGAGCAGCAACTCGGACTGGGATGAATGAATCCCGAAACCCAGAGGGTCAGTGGAAATATACGGAACGGAGCTGCAGGAGTTCCCGACACTCTGCTGCCTCTGACCGGGAGGTTGCTGCTGCTGCATGCCGCTGCAGGGGCGCACGGAAGGAGGCGGCGCCCTCTAGTGGCAGGAAGTGATAACAGGCTTAGAACGGAAAATTCATCCATTGGAAAATGGAATTATGTCCAAAAGTTGTATTTAAGCAACCAGGCGATTTAACTAAGTGAGATCTGTCTGTCTGTCAGCGAAGAGAAGAGATGAGATGAGAATTTCAAATGGCAACTTAAACTGAGTGATGTGAGTGCAACGCCATTGCGCAAAGACAGCCACAGCAGAGACACAGCATTGTGATTATTAGCGGAGACAAAAGTTGGGGAATTGGTTTTTAATGAGCGAATTAACTCACAACATTGACATTTTTATGTTATTATTTGTTTCAGGAACATTATTGCACAGAACATCAACATCTGTCACTAAAATGGACGATGTTATAGAGCTCCCCCTAAAGAAGGCTTTCAGGGGAGCTCGTGTCCTTTTCATGGGAGCTGGGCTCCCTTCGCTCCCCCGTTATTTGAACCATGTCTTGTCTCATATCTCATACTGAGACAATGTCCCACATTTTAATTGGCCCAAGCCAACACTGCAGGACGGACACTTTTCTAAAAGCTGGAAATCCAGCTACACAAAGACATTTGAACTGAAACCCAAGAATGATTGACAGCAAGATAAAGTAACACCAGATGAAATATCCTGTGTTTTGCACACTGTGGAGCATACCAACCATGCCTACTTTAAGCTCACTTTACTTGACAAGGTAGTTCATAAAGTTGCATTTAGACAAAATGTAGCTATTTGTTGAGTCCTTCACATGCTAAAGGCCCAACCTGTGACCTGCATAGTCGATTATATGTGTTTATTTTCCAAATTGGATTAACGCATCACTTTAGATTACCTTTCAACATTGCTAACATTTCCCACATTGTCCCACACAAGCATACCCTTTGCCTCACATTTGGTTTGTTGGAATCTGGTCCCCCTGGTTGTACATAATTAGAATGATCGGACTATAAAAAGTTAACTTAGGCATCATTATTTGTTTAAAAAAAAATAACTGCCAGGTCACTATTTAATGCAGTGATGCCAAAAACTTCTGCAAAATCTGACGTGACAAAATACATACAGCGAGATGGTGCTCGACTTCTGCAGGGAAACCAGGGGGGGGGGGGGGGGGGGTATTTCTACAGAGTCCTGCTCTAACGGTCCAGTTGCATTATGTTGTAGTCAACTAAAAGTGAAACAATGTTTTCAGTAAATTTAAATGCTGAATCACAGAAATCACTCAAACAAATTGTGATTTAAAGGGTTGTTAAATGAAAATGCTGTTTCTATGGTTTAAGACGACTTTCCTCCAGTTACAGTTACATTTGATGTTTTCACTCATCTGCTGTACTTACTCAAGAGGTCTGTAATGCTTTTACTTTTTATGTATGTTGTGTATCACTAAAGAATCCCACCATACATGATACACAGCAGAGTAAATACTTCAGTGTTTGACCTGCAAGGTGGAGACGGCTGCACATGCTGAATTTACCACAGACTGCTGCTCAAAGTGAGACTTTTCACATACAACCACATACTTATCAGGAAGTAGTCATTTTACATCTGAAGTCCACAGTGGCAGGAAATCAGCAGTTTATCATACATGCTTAGAGGAATAAGCATCAGATGCACAGTACATTTGATTTAAGTTGCATATGCATGCTGTCTCTTTGAGATGAGCAGGGTTTTTGTATTCATATTTTCAGATTGCCATAGGAGCAATATACGAGTTCACAGAGGAGAGGATTTTGTAGTAATAATAAGTTATGTATTTATTTGTATTGTTGTTTTCTGTTGGTTATAATAGTCATTTATTACTGTGCAGTCACAGCACTTCTCCTTTCAGCAGAGGCACTCTGCGCTTTTACACGCGCCTCCAGAGACAGTGTGTCAGCGAGCAGAGTCCCATGCAGGACTTCAGTGTGTGAGGGGTCTCTCAGTTCGAGGTGCCACCGTTGCCACAAGATGATCCTGCTGCTCGGTCTGGTTTTTCTTCTCTGGGGAGAAGCGGGTTGGTGCCTGGAGGAGAACGGAGTCTTCACGTATGTTGGAGACATCCGTCACTTTGCAGTGGCCAACAACACGGTTTACATCGCTACAGAGGAGAAGCTGTACCAGCTGAGCCACAACCTGACTCTGGTCCACAGTGTGACCCAGAGAGGAGTCTTGAAGGTCAGGAAGCAGACTGAGGAGCAGTTTAACCGGGTTTCTGGGTGGAACGCAACTTTCAGCGTCAACGTATTGTTGCCATTTATTAAGAACAACACACTGATCACCTGCGGTGTGGTGAGTGTGAGCGACAACCACTGCGGCTACTGCGAGGTCCTGGACCTGGAGAACATCTCTCACCGTCTGCACAGCGAAGGCGTCCAGGTGGGACCGCTGAAGCGCAGCAACACGTCCGTTGTCTTTTTGGTGGATGTGGAGAAGACTCCAACTCTGGCCGATACTTTCATTCTGACCGCGATGCAACAATACAAGAAGAACAGTTGCCCCACTGAAATGAAGGCTATCAACCTTCAAAATACGGATGAAGACCAGAGTGGAGGAACATTTTCTTTCACTGGTGCCGACTCCACACCTGTAATCGACAGTCAAGGCGACGTGGAGTTTGTGGACGGATTTCAGATCAGTTCGGTCATATATCTGCTCTCCAACGTGCCCTCGGGCGCTAAAAGCAACAGAGTCCGTCTCATTTGGCTTGAGGGTAAAACAAGCAAAAAACTGACCCTCGAGTCGGTGCGTGGTGCGATTCTCACCCTCCCTGAAGGCGGTGAAGGCAGCAGACTCTTAGCCTCCTCGGTCATCACGGGGCAGCAGCCGGTGCTTTGGAGCGGCGTGTTCAGTGTGGACGGAGGACGAACCAACACCGAGCTGGTGGTGTTTGACGTGACCCCTGATCTCACCTTAGACCCCGACAAGGATCCAGACTTCTACACTAAGGGCAAGTCCAACGTGAAGGTGGGTCGCCGTGTTACATATAAACTGTGTTTAGATCAATATTTCACTACTGTGACACAATCCTCCACCTTTTTGTGGTGATGTTAGCTCTCAGATAAACTTGCTTTAGGACTGATAGGCTATCATGTCTGTGGTATATGATCAGAGATATTATAGCCTTACTACTGATAACAATATTCTGTATTTCTCATGGGAACAGTTATGTTTCAAATGCATAAGCACAGTAATAACAGACTAGATGAATAAAAATGCAGGGCAATTTATTCCAAATTAAAATTGAAAAGATAATGTTGAAAGACATGATTCACGTTTTTCCCAGCGAAATCAGTTCATAAATGCAAATATTTACACATTGTCAATCAAAACACCGAAAGTCAAAGTTACTGTTATATTTATATAGTTATTATTGCTACAGTGCCCTTGTAGTCTACTGCCTGCTTGTTTCAACCATCTACTGAGTACTAAATTCATGCAGTGCTGTTTCTTGCTTCATGAACTATTTGCTTCTATATAGATGCTTATTCATATTGACCTAATGCTGTCACGCCAAATTAGCTCTATTAACATAATCCAATGTAACATGTCAATTCTATTCATGTTTAGTCGTGAGTCGTTGCTTGCACACAATTTCAATAACTGTGTCTTTGCCTTTTTAGTTTTTTGTGTGCTTTTATACTATAAGGCAGCCTGTTGTAACATCTGGCCAGAGGCTGCAGGTGAAAACAAGCCTTTTTGTCGAACTTAAAAGTTCTCTTGTCTGTTTTTGTCTGTATTTGAAGAAGGAACCAGGTTTTGCTGAATGATTGTCGGCTAAGTCAAAGCAAAACTGGTTTCCTTAATGTTCGAATGTATTAAAATTCAGAGAGGTCAATTTAAAAGACTAAAATATCAATGTCATGTGACCTCCATATATTAATTCATTGTTGGTTATCCATACACACTTTAACCTAATGAAAGATTGTTAGCTGTGACCAAAGTGGAGACCAACAGTAAAACTCACTTGACCTATGAGTTGTTATTGAGTAAGCGGGTGGGGACAAATAATTAAACTTGTGGAACATTCTGTTTGCTCAGCATTATTTGTTAAGTTTGAATTGTGTCAAATGAAAATCCAAAATCAAATAAAATCATATAGACTTTATTCACAGCAAGCTGGCTGGATGTTATGTTGTTTGAGGTGTTGAATTATAAAGAACATATTTTATGTAAACTAAACTAACTGATGTCTGCCCACTTAAACTATTTCTTGCTTCTCCTTTTTTTTTTTTTTCTTTTTTTTTTTTTTTAGCTTACACCATTTTTTGCATGTACCAGCACTTCCCTGTTACACCTCTCCTTTCAAGATGAAATGATAAACGGAAACAATGAACCTGACTCACTTCAATTCCTCTCGGTCACATATAGCAACAGCAGGTGTTTGGATGTTTCTGTATGAAGCCGACCCTCAATACCGTAAAGTTCTAATCTTCAGGTCTCTGTAAATACCAAACATGATGATCGATGTGTTTCTGTCTCTCAGCCAAAGACCCTAAAACCAGAGGCAGTTCTCTTCAGGCAGAAGTACATGACCTCTGTGCTGGCAGTGAAGCAGAAGTCCTGGATGGTTTTCTTCATCGGGACGGGAGACGGGCAGCTCATCAAGGTCTGTATGAAAAGTGATGTGCTTTTACTACTGGAGAGAGGAAAAATAAAAGCAGCGGTGCTTCAATAATAGGAGTGATGTAATGTATCAACGGCTGTCTGGTTTGTGCTATTAATGAACTTTTATCTGCACATTAACACTAAAAGTCACAATGAAGTAGAAAAGTTAACAACTAAATGACAAAACGACAGTATTGTTGAGCGTTTATTTAATGAAACGGCTTCAAACCTTAGAGTGGAACCATGTTGTATTTTATTTTATGCATAATGCTGCTCTATATGATCCAGGTTTAAATACTGAGGGCACTGACTGATGGATTTTTCAGTACAAAAACTTCGATTTGGACCCGACATCTTGCAGTATTCTTGGTTTCTTGTTTATTTCTTTATTTCTTCTGCCCCTCCATCACATCATCCTTCCCACATCGTGTCCTTTTCATCTCCTCGATAAAACAGTGAATCTTCTGCAGACACTATTTGTACCTTCACATGATTAAGGAATTAAACAGAAGTCTGGGAGAATTCCACAGCAACACTGCTAGAAACAATCATCTCTTTCATGCAGAGTGTATTTCTTACAGACAAGAATGGCTTTTCTACTGAAGCTGATATGGTACCCGGGATTCTCCTTTTCACCTCTCGTTGCATGAAATAGAAAAACAGGAATGAACAGAGAGTTTTGTCATGAGCACGATCTCTGAAATATTACTGTCCAACATCTGTTTGGTCCATCACATGCTGCTTCTCTTCATGAGATCACATCTGATGTGAAAATCACATGTTGGAAGAGGAAAGGTTCACTGTCAGTAGGATGGGTGTTTACAGGGTTGATAAGTAAAGCAGGTCGAAACAATTGAAACAAACTTGTACAAATAAGAGGCACCATTAGTCAGAGGGCCTCGGTATAGGCAGTCGGAGATTAAGTGGAGTTACATGCTGGGAAATGTTGGTCAACATGCTTCTTCCTGCTTTTTGAGGGACAGGAAGTGAGTCAAACATAGAGATGATTGGAAAACCTCAAGCAGGCACATGTCCTCAATTGTATAGTAACCTGTATGTGGATGAAGACTGAGGAAGTGAGGTTGAGCTGTGTGGACAGGTGACTGGTCAGGTGACCCCAGAGGAGGGAAACTCGGGTGGAAAAGGTAAAGAGTTAAGAGAGAAGAGGCATCGCCGTGACATTTCTGCTCAACCGTTTACCCTGAACAGCACAAACACAGTTGCATCCAACCTGTGTTTTGGTAAATGATGAAGTGAGGTAAAACACAAAACCATTTTCAACACAGTTTATTTTCATTTCTTCTGTGCAGGTTTGAGCTCTTTGTATGTCCAACATACATGTCAGCGGACAAAACAGCATCACCATTAGGACTTAAAGGCATCAATACATCAAAGTTTTCCTCAACAACCGTAATGGTGGTGGTCGTTAGTCGGACCGCAGCCTTTCCACGTTGTTCTGCTGCTATTAACAATTCACAAGCACATAAAAAGCATATTAATCCAAAATCTAACAAATGAACTATTTACACCTGATTAAAATCTGGTGTTTTAATATTGTCACTGATTGTGATATTTTTCTGTTTTGATGAGCTGCCATTGCTTCTAATTTGACAGAATTCATTCATTCTAACTCAACATTTCAATGTGTTAGAAACATAAAGCTTCATCTTTGTCGTCAGCTCACTGTGGACAGGAACTATCATGCCGCCTGTCCCAGGGTGCTCTACAGGGCCAATGACGACCGCCAAGTGTTTCCCAAAATACGTCTGGATCCAGTGGATCATAAACATGTGTATGTGTCGTTTAGAAACCAGGTAGTTCAACTTTTATTATTCACTTATTATTGTCTTAATGTCACATGTAGCTCTGCTGTACTTAAGTGTTTGTGTTTTGTTCCAGATGAGGCGTGTTCCCGTGTCACAGTGCAGCACTTACACAAAGCTACAGGAGTGTTGGTCTGCACAGGATCCACACTGTGTCTGGTGCAACTCGGACCAAAGGTCAGAGAAACATCTGCAGCCGACATCTTCAAACTATTATAAACTTGCTTCTGACATGTTTTTCTTTCCCAGATGCAAGTTTGAAGACGACTGCAGAGATTCTGACTGGCTGTCCATCCCTGATGTTTCCCAACAGAAAATGGTTTCCCACAAAGTTGTGAAGGACCAATCAGGACAGGTACAGGTTAGATACACAATAACTGTAGCCAGTTGTAACTGTCAGGTATTCGTCACTCGTGTCTCTTCCTTTCTCAGATCACACTAAACATCCAGACACACCTGACTGTGCGCCCGGAGGCGCCGTCTAACTTCACCTGTCAGTTCTCTGGAACTTCCAGGGAGCTTTGTAGCCGCAATAACCCTCCTCCAAAGTTCCCACAATGCAACTGCATCCTCTCTGAGAGCACACTTCCTGCTGATGGTCAGTGACTTTAGATAAATATGATCATCCAGTTTATTAAACTCACATTTAAGGACCTTAAACTGTCATAGAATTACATACACTTGGTATTGGCAAAAATCAGCAAAATACAATATTATATAATTATGATAAAAAATAACCAGTGCGAAAAATTTGCTTTCAAAACTGTTTTTTTGCTTGCATAATAAAGACACAAAAATACCTTCATTGTTAACTGGAAATAACTGCATAACCGGAAGTGTGTTCTTATCATCAATCTAAAAAAATAGCCTGGAGTGACTGAATAATGACAGAGCTAACAGATAAAACATTTTCAACCAGTTGACAAATCTATGTTGTCTCATAACACATGAAAACATACCGTGTATTTCCAAAATCACTAAGACTCTGACTTCAGCTGTTTTTTTCTTTTTGTTTTGCTTCACAGGTCTGTATTTTACAGTAAAGATCAGACTTGGGACGATACAGCTGTCAGAAAAACTGAAGCTCAGAAACTGCTCTGCCATCAGTGGACCACCAAGGTCTGTCTTGTGAGTTAATTAACATTTTCAAGAAATCAAATGTTTACTTTGGAAAATCTATCTCAGAAATATCAGAGGATAGAGGTGAAAAAGCTTCACTGAAATGATCACGTCTCAGTTATACAGAGAAAAGATTTCATCTTCACAAAAGCCTGAAAAGCTACATGTTCCTGGTGTGGTCTCTGTGTTTTATGTTGTATTTTCAGACATTATGATCCATATTAAGTTTTATTATGCTGCTGATCTCAATACACAAATGTGATTGTTTTCTCTTCAGGTGTCAGCAGTGTATGGAGGCTGGGTGTGGATGGAGCACAGACGGCTGTTCTTGGGCCGGTCAAGGAGTCGTGACGGTAACATTGAGTGTTTTTGTGTGTTTATCCAACACAGGCTTTTCCACACGTGTACTGTCCCACACTCCGTACATGTTCTACCTGTAAGACAGTTGTGAAAGGCACTAGTTTATTACCTGCCAAAAACATCTGTTGTGTGAACAATCGGATGTATGTACAGTAATACATGTTAGCTGATTAGAGAATTGGTTGAAACATAAAATAAAATTCTTACAGACTCATCAATATTTATGACTTCAGCGAAATTTACTTTGTTTGGTTCTGTTATAAAATGGAAATTTCTTCTTCTGACGATCTGAATTTACATATTTGCTCAACATACCTCCGATGATGTCCAGACTAAAGCTACCTCACCCAGAACAAAGAAACCAGAGCTCCCTCCTGGAGCCAGACCTTGGAGTAGAGCTTACCAGCGAGTGTCTGGTGGGCAGGTCTTTGCCCGTGGGGCCCGGTTGTGGACCCACCCGAAAGGATAAGCATTGAGTGGGGTGCATTGCAAGCCGGTTGGCAGACCGGGCCGGGGGCCGATCACCGGCGGCAAAAACTAGTTCTACGGAAGTAGAACGACACCTCGCTAGTGTGGAAAGGGCCGGAGCTGGTGTGGGAGGTGAAGAGGGTACCAGCTAGATATAGTTGGGCTCACCTCCACACACAGCACTGGCTCTGGAACCAAGCTCCAGGAGACGGTCTGGACTTTGTTCTTTTCTGGAGTTGCCCAGGGTGAGAGGTGCCGGGCAGGTGTGGGGATACTCACAAGTCCCTGGCTGAGCCCTGTTGTGTTGGACTTTTCCCCGGAGAACGAAAGGGTCGCCTTCATGCGCCTGCAGGTTTCTACGGGGGAAGACTGACTGTTGCTTGTGCGTATGAACCAAACAGCAGTTCAGAGTATCTGGCTTCCTTGGAGTCAGTGGGGGGTGTCCTGGACAGGGCACCGTCTGCGGATTCCATAGTTCTCTAATGGGACTTCAATGCTCATATGGTTAACGATGGAGTAACCTGGGGGGAGGGATTGGGAGAAAAGGCCTGCCCGATCTAAACCCAAATGGTGTTTCATGGACTCCTGTGCTTGTCACGGTTTGGCCATAGAGAACACCATTTTTGAGTTTAAGGTCGTTCCTAAGTGTACCTGATACCAGAACACCTTAGGCCTGAGGTCAGTGAACGACTTTGTAGTTGTATCATCTGATCTGCAGCTGTATGTCTTGGACATTTGGTTAAGAGAGAAGCGGAGATGTCAGCTGATCACTACCTGGTGGTGCCAGAAAGACCTGGCAAACCCAAACGACTATTGAAGGTGAACTGGGAACATCTGGCAGAGCACCTTGTCCGGGAGGTCTTCAACTCTCCCCCCCCGGAGGAGCTTCTCACACATCACGGGGGAGGTTGGCGACATGGAAACCGGTTGGACCATGTTCAAAGTCTCCATTGTGGATGCGGGCGGTAGGAGTTGTGCTCGGAAGGTCGTCGGTGCCTGTTGCTGTGGCAACCCAATAACCTGGTGGTGGACACGGGTTGAGTGAAGCTGTCAAGCTGAAGAAGGAGGCCTTTTGAGTCTGGCTCGCTCAGGGGTTTCCTAAAGCAGTTGAGAGGTACCGGCGGGCCAGAAGGGCAAAAACTGTGGGAGGAGTTTGGGGAGGCCAAGAGAAGGACTTCTGGAACTTCTGGTAAACCATCCTACGCCTCAGGAAGGGAAAGCAGGGCTTACCCCAGGCTGTTCTCAGCGGAGGGAAAGAGCACTTTGAGGAAGTCCTGACCAGCATGTCCCCCGGGAAGGAGGCAGAGCCTGAAGACTTGGGGGGGTCTCAGTCGGAAGGAGAACGTCGGGCTCGCGGGTCTCGGGATTGCTTCTCTGCTGTTGGCAGATAATGTGGTCCTGTCGGCCTCATCAGACCGTGACCTTCAGCATACATTTAAGTGGTTTGCAGCTGAGTGGGAAGCGGTGGGGATGAGAGACAGGACTTCCAAATCTGAGGCCACGGTGCTCTGCCGGAAACCGGTGGATTGCTCCCTCCAGGTGGGGTCAAAGTTCCTGCCCCAAGTCAAGGAGTTTAAGTATCTCCATGTCCTTTTCATGAGTGAGGGTAGGATGGAGCAGGGGATTGACAGGTGGATTGGGGCGGCAGCAGTAAAACGGGTGCTGCACCGGACCGTTTTGGTGACTGGAGGGAGAAGACTCCCATCTGTCCTAGGAATGCCTCGGGATCTCCCAGGATGAGCCGGAAAATGTTGCCAGGGAGACAGAAGTCTGGGCTAACTTGCTCGACCTTCTGCCACCTTTGAAGAAGATGGATGGTTGGATATTTGCTCAGCCCAGTCTATTGGAACGTAGACTGGTTTTATTCAAGCCAAGAACAAAGTAAAAATGGGACAACATGGCTAGCTGCCATCATACGTTTACAAAAACTGCATTCCTGCAACAATATCCCTCAAGTGTGCTGTTTTATACTGTGTCCAGTTCAGGTAACGTTGGCAACACCAGGTCCTGGATCAACTGTAATCGTACCTTTACAGTGTCTGTCATGTAAACCTGCTCAATTCATTTCCCCCTCTTCCTCCTGCAGGACAGTGTTTGCCAAAAGATTGAGTCTGGGAGGAACCTGTCAGTGAGTCTGACCCTATTTTCTCACAGATGTTGTTCATCTTATTTTACATTCAGTAGAAGTTATAACTTAAGTAGAACTTAATGTATTAAAGCTGATTGTTTTTGTGTGTTTTTTTCCCTGTCAGAGGCCAGAGATCTCCTCCATCACTCCCAGTGTCGTGTCTTTCTACGGCAGAAACCATGCACTGTTGTTGGGTCGTAACCTCCAAGATGTGACCAGAGTGAGGATCCAGGCCGACATGGACTGTACTCCTAAAGAGTGAGTCACTTTACAGACAACCGAGATAATGCAGAGATGATAAATGACAAAGAGTTATTATTATTTGCGGGCAATAATATTGACATATTGTACAATTTGCCATTCTGACAGTTCAGGCAATATTTATCAGTAACCATCCAGTCAATACTTCTATGTGCACTGCTTTTTACTAAAGCGTGAGGTTTTCATGCAAGTACTTCCACTAAAATGAAGCTCACAAATCTGGAATAAAATGTTGGGGTTACATCTTGTTTTACCAATTTAAGAAATATTCATTTTCACTGGAGCAGCTGCTGATTTGTCAGCTGTCCTGTTTTTAGCTTTTTGTGGAAGCTTCAAATCTGATCAGGGCAGCATTTTCCTTTTAATTAAAAATGGCACAACTTTTACTTCTCAGCCTCGTAGCTCAGACAAACTGTTTGGTATCAGAGTGCAAACTTGAAACTTTGTTGAGGAAGATTTTGCTGTTTTGTTATTGTTGTTATGATGTTGGTGAGTCTTGATCTTTTTCTGCCTGTGTTATTGTGTGTGTGCTCGGATCAGATCTCTTGTTTGGAACAACACCGGTGTGAATCTGACGTTCCACGTCCCCAGTACAGATAATAAAGGTGTGGTCCAAGTATGTGCTCTCCTCCCAGATGGCAGTTGTCACGGAAACACTAAAATCACTTATCAGTCTTTACCGTCCTGCACCAACATTGCACCAAACCGCACCTGGATCAGGTATGTTTGGATTTACTGATACTTTAACTTTCCAACAAAACGCACAGAGCTTATGAATAACTGAATAACTGTAAACTGATGTTCAGGTGCAGCAGCTCCAGTGTTTCAGAAATAAAACTCTGATGTAGAGGACCTGACACCAAAACTTGACATTTACCAAAGACCAAAGGCATCATTTATTGAACACCACACGCTACTATATCATACAAGTATGGATAAATTTAGCAATGTGCTTAACAAGAACCTATCTTTATAGCCATGGCTTCCTTCTCAGAGTATTTTAAGTTTAGTTCTTTATTTACTTGATGCCAAGTGGAGGAACTGTGTGCTTTAGCACTCATCTAAGTAGATTTTTTTTGATGATATTTATTCTTGGAAACTCAGACCAGTTGCAGGTTGAGGGTCATCTGGTGGGAAAACATAGCCACTTCCCCAAAACATTTTCTTTCAGCCCTTTCCTTTTTAGTTGCAGCACCATCTCTGTTGTTGCACTTCAAAAAGCAGCACAGTTTTAAAAGACATGCTAGTTCACTTTAAAGTTTCATAACAAATAATATGCCTGAAGGTGCAGATAAAAGACTGATCATGACATAGGCTTTCTTTTTTGTTTACATTGTGGTGACTGGCTTACTGTGTGGTTTTCTAAAACTCGTTACCAGACATTAAGTAGTTATCATTGCAAAAAGTGTTGCACCAAGTTAAAGGAGTCACAGCAAATCAAAGAGGAAGTTTCATCAGTTTAGTGTCCTGCCATTGTGCATGAAGTCAACTTCTTTCCTTAGTCCATTAAGAAGTGACAAGTTTCCAGCGTGGCAGTTTGTCACTCAGATTCACAAGTAAACACTTCAGGCTTTACACTGCGATCCAGTGCACTCGTGTTTATGCAGTCACAGCTCGTCTGTAGACTAAGGATGGTGAAATTTGTTGGTCTTTCAGTCCATCAGACACTTTGGTTCAGAGCACAGTATCTCAACAGTTCAGTCATTATGAAATTTGTTAAGGATATTCATGATCCTCAGAGGTTGTCTCTCATATGAACATACCTCTGATATGAAATCCAGAAGTGACAGCCATCATGTTAAGGTGTCATTGTGGGAAAATCTTTTCTCTGGGGGTCAAATCTGTGTTAAGTTTCCTCCTCTCTGATTGGTTGCTGCTCCGTGTCCTGCAGTGGGAAGAGGAAGACCAAAGTCATGGGGTCTCACCTGGAATTTGTGGAGAAGCTCAAACACAGTCACGCCAAACAGGAATTGACTCCCACAAACAGCAGCGATCAGGTGGGTCATTGTCCCATTAGATTATCTTTCATAAATGATGTCATGTTACATCATATCTTGCTGCATTGTCACATTATATGATAACATGTCAAATTCCAGTCTGTTTAAATATTTCATGTCACATCATCTCAGGTAATCTTGTATTTTATCATGCAAAATTACTTTAATTACGTTGTAGTTGTCTGATGTGTCAACATGCATACACAAACCTAAATTTTTTACATCAATCAATGTTTCATTGTTTTGTCTTTTCATTCTATATCTTGTTTAGTCGTGTCTTTATATGTCTTAGATCACCATGTCTCCATCATCATCTTGTCATAGCAGCCATACACAGATTCAATGATATATCTTATTTTTAAATTCCCTCCAGAGTTTCACCTATGAAACACCTGCAGCTGAAACCACTCAGGGTGTTTTTATCAGCACTGTGTCTTTGAAAGTAGCCAATCAAACCTTGACCTGCTCCACAAAAGTAACCTACTATCCAGAACCCGAGTTTACCAGCTTCACATCTACGTGGATAGGAAATGATGTCCGCATCACCATTCAGGTAATACATATATTTATTAATCACATTCACAAACATGTGACATCAGTTCATATTTGTTTCTGTTATCTTTTCAGAAAAAGGCAGACAAACTGGAGATGACCACAGCAGACTTGTTAGTGTGGGGCGTTCAAGATGGAAAAGAATACCGCTGCATCATGGAGGACAAAGAAACCAGTAATGAGACAGACTTTTTCAACTGTGAGATTCAAAGTCTACCGGACGCTTCATTTCAGGAGTTAAAGGTAAACCTCTCATTTCAACTGCAGAACACAACCTCCGCTCTCCTGTAATTATACACCGGACAGTGTTTTGTCAATGTAGCACCAACCTGCAGGGAAAGTACACATATGTCCCTGTATTAGTTTTCATGCAACTGCTTTCAAAACTATGATATTTACCTCAAAATAGTATTAATACATACAGTCCATGTATTTTGACCATTTGGTCTGGTGAGACTTTCGATTGTGAAATTCCCTTTTTAATAGCAGTTCCATTATTGTTTTTCTAGATAAAGTATGGTGACATTACAATAAGCCTTTGGCCTCCATCTGTCATACATCAGGTCCTTATGATCCTGCGCTTGTTGCTGATACCTTGTGTCATTGCTGGTAAGTGATTTTGATCTCCTGACTGTTTCTGTCAAAGTCTCAAGCTGAATCAATTTCATATTTTTTTATTCAAACTTTACATGCTTGTTACACAATGTTGTTTTCGATGACTTTCCATTGTGGTAGAAATAATTACCCTTTTCCACTCCAAATTATGGATGAAACAAAAAATTTCTGCTTGGTTTGAATCTGTAACTGTTTGTCTTTCAGTGTTGGTGATTCTCTACCAGTGGCAAAAGAAACTCACCACTGAGATCAACAAGCTGTGACCACTGATGCCTCTTTCTCCAGCTCACGGTTACTGGAAAAACTTCTCTTTTGTCTCAAAATATTATTTTTTTCAAAATTCAGCTTTTACTGCCTCCAGCAATCCCTTTCTGTATTCTCAGGTGTAGTTGTGTCTTGAAGGCAGCTCAAGGTGTTTAAACTCTTATTCCTGTATTCAAAAGTGATCTTTTTCCTCAGGACGTAGAGATATTGCGGTTGCATTTTAAACTTCCTAAATCTTTCTGTTTTTCTGTTAATATTTGCATTTAAAGTGTCCTTCCTGTTTCTGTTGGTTGATTGGCAGCTTCGCAGCGCAGACGAGACTTTGAGCAGTCACTGCAAACAGCCAAGAAATAGTCCAACACACAAACCACTGTGAGCCCACTAGTTGTTTCTGTATATAGAGTATTCATATTTTTGTGCATATCATATTAATGGTACAGACTTGAGAGGGATATTCATACTCTCATTTAAATCTCTGCCAGAGGGCAAAAAAAAAAAGCAGATTTCCCAAAATGTTCACCTGTCCTGAAGCAACAGATTATTTACAACCTTTCTCACCTTTTCATAGTCTATGGATGTTTTTTTTTTTTCAGAGGAATGTTATTATTAACAGACAGGTTTCTCCTTTTGCATGTGAGTGCAGTAGATATAACAGATGGTATACTACATTTTGTAGTGATGTTTTTTTTTTTTTTGACCAGGTGTATATGTACATTGGATTATTTCTAATGAGACCCAGGTTACTGCTGTAGCTGCTGCAGGTGGAGCTAGTTTGAACTACTTATTATAGTTTTATATCCAGGGACAACAGATCCAAGGAGTTTTCAAAAAGAAGAAGAAACAAAGTTCTGATACTTAAAAATTTTTTTTCACTTTTTGGTTTCTTTCTATAATCTCACATTTTTGCTGAGATGTTGGATCATTTGAACATTTATTGAAATTAAACCATTTGAGAAGTTTAGAGGGAAAATACAGTGCTTTTTTTTGTAAGAGTCAGAAACCAAACAGGTTGGACACCACTGGTTTCATCTTTGACAATCTGCTGTATTTTTAAAGATTGTTATATATTCCATTGTGTCACATCTTCATCTGAAAATAATCTAAATCTGTCAAATATAAATTGTGGAGTAGAAAGGAAGAAAAGCTGAAATGCTGTGTATTGGAAGTTTGAATAAAATGTAAATACTCAAGTAAAGTAAACTGTACTTAAGTAAATGTACTTGATTACTTTCCACCACTGCTTTGTACCCAGCTGGTACTACATAGCACTGGTGTGTCCCTTATCGCAATAAAAACTGCAAATACGTATCTTTCTTTTATTTTTCAACATTGCAATTGACTTTATACAAATCAACAAAAGAAGTACATTAGTTGTTTGCTGTTTATTGTATGCAAGCTCATTTTTCTTGTTGTTTTTCCAACTTCTTTTTATTTCCTTTTATCACGTGCAGTTAAATATCTCGGGGAGAAATCAATGTACGTAAACTGTTTAGTTCCCGTTATTAAAAACGGGGATAAACAGTAACATGCGTCCTTGAACACAAAGAGAACAGATGCATTTAGTTTGTAATTAAAATATTTTCACATATAAATTTGGACCAAAAAAAAAAATCCTCAAGAATCGTTTCACTTTCTTTTAATGACATAAAGTGAAAAATATGAAATAATTGAGGACCATTTAATCATAAATCCATCTGTGTTTATGTTTTTAATGTAGTTACTCATCATCCATAGCCTCTCCTCCGTTGTGTTACTGTACAGACGGATTATCTTCTTGGTAATTATAAAAAGGACTCTGATAGTAATATCAAGTTGTCTATGCACTAAAGGCAATTATTGATCACAATAGGTTTTGATTTAATTTATGTTTGGCCAATATTGTGGTAGTTTTTGACAAGATGTCTATGTGGTCTCCGATGTTATGTCCCCCCCTTCAGTTTATTATCCAAAACTATGGTCTTTATCTCCAGTTCCCCATTTTTTTCTTCATATCCAAACTGTTGTCCATTAGTTTTTATATGAATGCAAATTTTACATATATACAATATAATCTACTTTTTAATATTCCCTTTAATTGTTAACATAAAAAAAAAAAGTTCTATATTGGATGGTGAAATATGGAGTTTGTAATATTCTTTGTGTTTCTGGAAGTGCTTGTCTCAGCTGTATGTTTCTTGAAAAGCTCGTGTGCTGGCAAGTTGGTTATGCTGCAGCTGCTCAAAGGACATCACGTCTCCTCCCTTCAATAAGTGACCCAATCCTTTGTCTTTTAATTTTTTAACCCTGCTGCTTCTAATTTGGATCGTAAAATCAATGTTATGTGCAATCTTTATTCCTCCAGATGTTGACAGATTGCTATTTTTATTCCCTCTGCAGGTGTTTATTCAGAAAAGGGATTGTGTTTTACGGCACGTTTGGCGGATCGCTCTGTTCCACCCTGAACTGTATTGTTTTTTATCTTGAGATATGCAGCCACTGATCTGAGCTGGGCAGCCCAGTGTTGTTCAGGTTTGGTAAATTGAGGGCCCCTTTTACTTTTGAGCATATAATTCTTTTAAATTGAATTCTGGGCCTTTAGCAGGTTTTTTTTTTGTAAAAAAATAATGGGTGGCCATGTGTTAATTGTAATTGTAACAGGAGGACTTCCCATTTTATAAGATAAGTTTGTATTTCATTCATCCATCCCAACACCACTGCTTCAGACTCTGCTTAATTGATCTGAAAATTCTCCATATTTATTTGTATTTCTCATCCATGTAGGGACAGAAAAAACTGATATACGTCAGTATGTTGTCTGCGTGAAGTGAAATCTTCTGTTCCATTAACCTTTTAAGCCCAAGAGGCCCCCAATTGGGGGCCGGGGAGAAGACTTAGCAAAACTATTATTAAAATATGGACATATATATACTGATATTTACACATCTGAACAAATCTCACAAGTGTTCCCTTTATTATTACACCAACATTATTCAAATAGACCTTGTGGTTGCAGAGATATACTCTTTTTGTTATGGGTATGCAATTTTCGAGCAGAGGCCTAAAAAATAGGTGTGTTTTTAAAAGGTTAATGCTGCCGAAGATTTAATATGTATAGCACAGAGCAAGGGACTGTGGCGTCTCTCTGTGAGACCCCCACAGTGGAAAAAGTCTCAGGAGCATCTATTTGCTCTCGTGAATTGGATCTTTATGATAAACAGATCTCCCATTGTACAGATCACTTCTGTGACAGTTCATATCCAGAAGGTGGATTTTGATTTATGAAATGAAATATCTGTTGTTATTGTTTGCTTTAACATCAGAGTCTGGTTGGGAGCCGCGACCTCTTCATGTGGCTGGATAGAGATGCTACACATCAGGGCCTAAAGAAATTAAAGATTATGAAGAAAACCCAAATGGCTATATACATTTTAGGGTTGTGTTGGCAAACATATTAGTTTATCTTTTGTTATAATGATTTCCATTGTATGAAATGAGCTAACCTTCAAGGGTTTATGCTTTTAAGTATTGAGATTAATCTTGGGAGCTGTCATCACTGTCAGTGTAGTAAAACCTATACAGTGTCAAAGTCTATTCCTATATCAATGCATTCCATAAAATAGAGGAAAGAACTTCCCAGAGTTGACACTAGATGTCACCTTTTGCTTTACTTTATTTTGAAACTATGCAGAAACTTGTAGCCTTCATATTCCACCACATATTTGGAGCGGTGCGTGGACATGTCCTCTGATTATCAAAGGAATGGAAAGATCGTCACATTGAACCTGGAGGCATTATGACAGCATACGGTCTTCATTAAAATCATCTGGATGCAGCTCACCAACCACTTTACACCATAAGGTCCAGTTTGTTGAGAGTCTTAATTTGATTCCATCTCTCGGGAGTAGATGTTGTTTTGTCGAAGTCTTATTTCCCCGTTTATGTTTCCCCCTAGATACTAAACATTGACAAGATCAATACAAATACACTTTGTGAAGATATTAGGTGCCGCCATTAGCACATGTTCGCCGTGCAGATCACTGACAACTTCCTTGAGGATCGTTGCGAGCAATTAATAATCGAGTCTGAAATCATGGCAGAAGTATCCTCGCGTTGCCGCTGTCCGGGCTTTGGTTCTTCTGTACATGAATAGCATCATGTTCATTGTTGAAACTATATTTATCAAACACTTTCTTGTCAGCTGTCGTATTGATTTTTGCTCGGGAGTGCAAGCATACAAAGGCTCCAAACTGGATATACTTTATCTCAGAACATGACCGAGTGGGACAAACGCAGTGAAAATAGTAATGGTGCTAAATCAGTTTCAGAATCATGTCAGTTTCCAGTTTCGCTGTGCGCGCTGCCTCCCTCCCACTTTCAGCACTTCTCCTTTCAGCAGAGGCGCTCTGCGCTTTTACGCGCGCCTCAGAGACAGTGTGTCAGCGAGCAGAGTCCCATGCAGGACTTCAGTGTGTGAGGGGTCTCTCAGTTCGAGGTGCCACCGTTGCCACAAGATGATCCTGCTGCTCGGTCTGGTTTTTCTTCTCTGGGGAGAAGCGGGTTGGTGCCTGGAGGAGAACGGAGTCTTCACGTATGTTGGAGACATCCGTCACTTTGCAGTGGCCAACAACACGGTTTACATCGCTACAGAGGAGAAGCTGTATCAGCTGAGCCACAACCTGACTCTGGTCCACAGTGTGACCCAGAGAGGAGTCTTGAAGGTCAGGAAGCAGACTGAGGAGCAGTTTAACCGGGTTTCTGGGTGGAACGCAACTTTCAGCGTCAACGTATTGTTGCCATTTATTAAGAACAACACACTGATCACCTGCGGTGTGGTGAGTGTGAGCGACAACCACTGCGGCTACTGCGAGGTCCTGGACCTGGAGAACATCTCTCACCGTCTGCACAGCGAAGGCATCCAGGTGGGACCGCTGAAGCGCAGCAACACGTCCGTTGTCTTTTTGGTGGATGTGGAGAAGACTCCAACTCTGGCCGATACTTTCATTCTGACCGCGATGCAACAATACAAGAAGAACAGTTGCCCCACTGAAATGAAGGCTATCAACCTTCAAAATACGGATCAAGACCAGAGTGGAGGAACATTTTCTTTCACTGGTGCCGACTCCACACCTGTAATCGACAGTCAAGGCGACGTGGAGTTTGTGGACGGATTTCAGATCAGTTCGGTCATATATCTGCTCTCCAACGTGCCCTCGGGCGCTAAAAGCAACAGAGTCCGTCTCATTTGGCTTGAGGGTAAAACAAGCAAAAAACTGACCCTCGAGTCGGTGCGTGGTGCGATTCTCACCCTCCCTGAAGGCGGTGAAGGCAGCAGACTCTTCGCCTCCTCGGTCATCACGGGGCAGCAGCCGGTGCTTTGGAGCGGCGTGTTCAGTGTGGACGGAGGACGAACCAACACCGAGCTGGTGGTGTTTGACGTGACCCCTGATCTCACCTTAGACCCCGACAAGGATCCAGACTTCTACACTAAGGGCAAGTCCAACGTGAAGGTGGGTCGCCGTGTTACATATAAACTGTGTTTAGATCAATATTTCACTGCTGTGACACAATCCTCCACCTTTTTGTGGTGATGTTAGCTCTCAGATAAACTTGCTTTAGGACTGATAGGCTATCATGTCTGTGGTATATGATCAGAGATATTATAGCCTTACTACTGATAACAATATTCTGTATTTCTCATGGGAACAGTTATGTTTCAAATGCATAAGCACAGTAATAACAGACTAGATGAATAAAAATGCAGGGCAATTTATTCCAAATTAAAATTGAAAAGATAATGTTGAAAGACATGATTCACGTTTTTTCCAGCGAAATCAGTTCATAAATGCAAATATTTACACATTGTCAATCAAAACACCGAAAGTCAAAGTTACTGTTATATTTATATAGTTATTATTGCTACAGTGCCCTTGTAGTCTACTGCCTGCTTGTTTCAACCATCTACTGAGTACTAAATTCATGCAGTGCTGTTTCTTGCTTCATGAACTATTTGCTTCTATATAGATGCTTATTCATATTGACCTAATGCTGTCACGCCAAATTAGCTCTATTAACATAATCCAATGTAACATGTCAATTCTATTCATGTTTAGTCGTGAGTCGTTGCTTGCACACAATTTCAATAACTGTGTCTTTGCCTTTTTAGTTTTTTGTGTGCTTTTATACTATAAGGCAGCCTGTTGTAACATCTGGCCAGAGGCTGCAGGTGAAAACAAGCCTTTTTGTCGAACTTAAAAGTTCTCTTGTCTGTTTTTGTCTGTATTTGAAGAAGGAACCAGGTTTTGCTGAATGATTGTCGGCTAAGTCAAAGCAAAACTGGTTTCCTTAATGTTCGAATGTATTAAAATTCAGAGAGGTCAATTTAAAAGACTAAAATATCAATGTCATGTGACCTCCATATATTAATTCATTGTTGGTTATCCATACACACTTTAACCTAATGAAAGATTGTTAGCTGTGACCAAAGTGGAGACCAACAGTAAAACTCACTGGACCTATGAGTTGTTATTGAGTAAGCGGGTGGGGACAAATAATTAAACTTGTGGAACATTCTGTTTGCTCAGCATTATTTGTTAAGTTTGAATTGTGTCAAATGAAAATCCAAAATCAAATAAAATCATATAGACTTTATTCACAGCAAGCTGGCTGGATGTTATGTTGTTTGAGGTGTTGAATTATAAAGAACATATTTTATGTAAACTAAACTAACTGATGTCTGCCCACTTAAACTATTTCTTGCTTCTCCTTTTTTTTTTTTTTCCTTTTTTTTTTTTTTAGCTTACACCATTTTTTGCATGTACCAGCACTTCCCTGTTGCACCTCTCCTTTCAAGATGAAATGATAAACGGAAACAATGAACCTGACTCACTTCAATTCCTCTCGGTCACATATAGCAACAGCAGGTGTTTGGATGTTTCTGTATGAAGCCGACCCTCAATACCGTAAAGTTCTAATCTTCAGGTCTCTGTAAATACCAAACGTGATGATCGATGTGTTTCTGTCTCTCAGCCAAAGACCCTGAAACCAGAGGCAGTTCTCTTCAGGCAGAAGTACATGACCTCTGTGCTGGCAGTGAAGCAGAAGTCCTGGATGGTTTTCTTCATCGGGACGGGAGACGGGCAGCTCATCAAGGTCTGTATGAAAAGTGATGTGCTTTTACTACTGGAGAGAGGAAAAATAAAAGCAGCGGTGCTTCAATAATAGGAGTGATGTAATGTATCAACGGCTGTCTGGTTTGTGCTATTAATGAACTTTTATCTGCACATTAACACTAAAAGTCACAATGAAGTAGAAAAGTTAACAACTAAATGACAAAACGACAGTATTGTTGAGCGTTTATTTAATGAAACGGCTTCAAACCTTAGAGTGGAACCATGTTGTATTTTATTTTATGCATAATGCTGCTCTATATGATCCAGGTTTAAATACTGAGGGCACTGACTGATGGATTTTTCAGTACAAAAACTTCGATTTGGACCCGACATCTTGCAGTATTCTTGGTTTCTTGTTTATTTCTTTATTTCTTCTGCCCCTCCATCACATCATCCTTCCCACATCGTGTCCTTTTCATCTCCTCGATAAAACAGTGAATCTTCTGCAGACACTATTTGTACCTTCACATGATTAAGGAATTAAACAGAAGTCTGGGAGAATTCCACAGCAACACTGCTAGAAACAATCATCTCTTTCATGCAGAGTGTATTTCTTACAGACAAGAATGGCTTTTCTACTGAAGCTGATATGGTACCCGGGATTCTCCTTTTCACCTCTCGTTGCATGAAATAGAAAAACAGAAATGAACAGAGAGAGTTTTGTCATGAGCACGATCTCTGAAATATTACTGTCCAACATCTGTTTGGTCCATCACATGCTGCTTCTCTTCATGAGATCACATCTGATGTGAAAATCACATGTTGGAAGAGGAAAGGTTCACTGTCAGTAGGATGGGTGTTTACAGGGTTGATAAGTAAAGCAGGTCGAAACAATTGAAACAAACTTATACGAATAAGAGGCACCATTAGTCAGAGGGCCTTGGTGCAGGCAGTCGGAGATTAAGTGGAGTTACATGCTGGGAAATGTTGGTCAACATGCTTCTTCCTGCTTTTTGAGGGACAGGAAGTGAGTCAAACATAGAGATGATTGGAAAACCTCAAGCAGGCACATGTCCTCAATTGTATAGTAACCTGTATGTGGATGAAGACTGAGGAAGTGAGGTTGAGCTGTGTGGACAGGTGACTGGTCAGGTGACCCCAGAGGAGGGAAACTCGGGTGGAAAAGGTAAAGAGTTAAGAGAGAAGAGGCATCGCCGTGACATTTCTGCTCAACCGTTTACCCTGAACAGCACAAACACAGTTGCATCCAACCTGTGTTTTGGTAAATGATGAAGTGAGGTAAAACACAAAAACATTTTCAACACAGTTTATTTTCATTTCTTCTGTGCAGGTTTGAGCTCTTTGTATGTCCAACATACATGTCAGCGGACAAAACAGCATCACCATTAGGACTTAAAGGCATCAATACATCAAAGTTTTCCTCAACAACCGTAATGGTGGTGGTCGTTAGTCGGACCGCAGCCTTTCCACGTTGTTCTGCTGCTATTAACAATTCACAAGCACATAAAAAGCATATTAATCCAAAATCTAACAAATGAACTATTTACACCTGATTAAAATCTGGTGTTTTAATATTGTCGCTGATTGTGATATTTTTCTGTTTTGATGAGCTGCCATTGCTTCTAATTTGACAGAATTCATTCATTCTAACTCAACATTTCAATGTGTTAGAAACATAAAGCTTCATCTTTGTCGTCAGCTCACTGTGGACAGGAACTATCACACCGCCTGTCCCAGGGTGCTCTACAGGGCCAATGACGACCGCCAAGTGTTTCCCAAAATACATCTGGATCCAGTGGATCATAAACATGTGTATGTGTCGTTTAGAAACCAGGTAGTTCAACTTTTATTATTCACTTATTATTGTCTTAATGTCACATGTAGCTCTGCTGTACTTAAGTGTTTGTGTTTTGTTCCAGATGAGGCGTGTTCCCGTGTCACAGTGCAGCACTTACACAAAGCTACAGGAGTGTTGGTCTGCACAGGATCCACACTGTGTCTGGTGCAACTCGGACCAAAGGTCAGAGAAACATCTGCAGCCGACATCTTCAAACTATTATAAACTTGCTTCTGACATATTTTTCTTTCCCAGATGCAAGTTTGAAGACGACTGCAGAGATTCTGACTGGCTGTCCATCCCTGATGTTTCCCAACAGAAAATGGTTTCCCACAAAGTTGTGAAGGACCAATCAGGACAGGTACAGGTTAGATACACAATAACTGTAGCCAGTTGTAACTGTCAGGTATTCGTCACTCGTGTCTCTTCCTTTCTCAGATCACACTAAACATCCAGACACACCTGACTGTGCGCCCGGAGGCGCCGTCTAACTTCGCCTGTCAGTTCTCTGCAACTTCCAGGGAGCTTTGTAGCCGCAATAACCCTCCTCCAAAGTTCCCACAATGCAACTGCATCCTCTCTGAGAGCACACTTCCTGCTGACGGTCAGTGACTTTAGATAAATATGATCATCCAGTTTATTAAACTCACATTTAAGGACCTTAAACTGTCATAGAATTACATACACTTGGTATTGGCAAAAATCAGCAAAATACAATATTATATAATTATGATAAAAAATAACCAGTGCGAAAAATTTGCTTTCAAAACTGTTTTTTTGCTTGCATAATAAAGACACAAAAATACCTTCATAGTTAACTGGAAATAACTGCATAACCGGAAGTGTGTTCTTATCATCAATCTAAAAAAATAGCCTGGAGTGACTGAATAATGACAGAGCTAACAGATAAAACATTTTCAACCAGTTGACAAATCTATGTTGTCTCATAACACATGAAAACATACCGTGTATTTCCAAAATCACTAAGACTCTGACTTCAGCTGTTTTTTTCTTTTTGTTTTGCTTCACAGGTCTGTATTTTACAGTAAAGATCAGACTTGGGACGATACAGCTGTCAGAAAAACTGAAGCTCAGAAATTGCTCTGCCATCAGTGGACCACCAAGCTCTGTCTTGTGAGTTAATTAACATTTTCAAGAAATCAAATGTTTACTTTGGAAAATCTATCTCAGAAATATCAGAGGATAAAGGTGAAAAAGCTTCACTGAAATGATCACGTCCCACTTATACAGAGAAAAGATTTCATCTTCACAAAAGCCTGAAAAGCTACATGTTCCTGGTGTGGTCTCTGTGTTTTATGTTGTATTTTCAGACATTATGATCCATATTAAGTTTTATTATGCTGCTGATCTCAATACAAAAATGTGATTGTTTTCTCTTCAGGTGTCAGCAGTGTATGGAGGCTGGGTGTGGATGGAGCACAGACGGCTGTTCTTGGGCCGGTCAAGGAGTCGTGACGGTAACATTGAGTGTTTTTGTGTGTTTATCCAACACAGGCTTTTCCACACGTGTACTGTCCCACACTCCGTACATGTTCTACCTGTAAGACAGTTGTGAAAGGCACTAGTTTATTACCTGCCAAAAACATCTGTTGTGTGAACAATCGGATGTATGTACAGTAATACATGTTAGCTGATTAGAGAATTGGTTGAAACATAAAAGACAATTCTTACAGACTCATCAATATTTATGACTTCAGCGAAATTTACTTTGTTTGGTTCTGTTATAAAATGGAAATTTCTTCTTCTGACGATCTGAATTTACATATTTGCTCAACATACCTCCGATGATGTCCATACTAAAGCTACCTCACCCAGAACAAAGAAACCGGAGCTCCCTCCTGGAGCCAGACCTTGGAGTAGAGCTTACCAGCGAGTGTCTGGTGGGTAGGTCTTTGCCCGTGGGGCCCGGTTGTGGACCCACCCGAAAGGATAAGCATTGAGTGGGGTGCATTGCAAGCCGGTTGGCAGACCGGGCCGGGGGCCGATCACCGGCGGCAAAAACTAGTTCTACGGAAGTAGAACGACACCTCGCTAGCGTGGAAAGGGCCGGAGCTGGTGTGGGAGGTGAAGAGGGTACCAGCTAGATATAGTTGGGCTCACCTCCACACACAGCACTGGCTCTGGAACCAAGCTCCAGGAGACGGTCTGGACTTTGTTCTTTTCTGGAGTTGCCCAGGGTGAGAGGTGCCGGGCGGGTGTGGGGATACTCACAAGTCCCTGGCTGAGCCCTGTTGTGTTGGACTTTTCCCCGGAGAACGAAAGGGTCGCCTTCATGCGCCTGCAGGTTTCTACGGGGGAAGACTGACTGTTGCTTGTGCGTATGAACCAAACAGCAGTTCAGAGTATCTGGCTTCCTTGGAGTCAGTGGGGGGAGTCCTGGACAGGGCACCGTCTGCGGATTCCATAGTTCTCTAATGGGACTTCAATGCTCATATGGTTAACGATGGAGTAACCTGGGGGGAGGGGTTGGGAGGAAAGGCCTGCCCGATCTAAACCCAAATGGTGTTTCATGGACTCCTGTGCTTGTCACGGTTTGGCCATAGAGAACACCATTTTTGAGCTTAAGGTCGTTCCTAAGTGTACCTGATACCAGAACACCTGAGGCCTGAGGTCAGTGAACGACTTTGTAGTTGTATCATCTGATCTGCAGCTGTATGTCTTGGACATTTGGTTAAGAGAGAAGCGGAGATGTCAGCTGATCACTACCTGGTGGTGCCAGAAAGACCTGGCAAACCCAAATGACTATTGAAGGTGAACTGGGAACATCTGGCAGAGCACCTTGTCCGGGAGGTCTTCAACTCTCCCCCCCGGAGGAGCTTCTCACACATCACGGGGGAGGTTGGCGACATGGAAACCGGTTGGACCATGTTCAAAGTCTCCATTGTGGATGCGGGCGGTAGGAGTTGTGCTCGGAAGGTCGTCGGTGCCTGTTGCTGTGGCAACCCAATAACCTGGTGGTGGACACGGGTTGAGTGAAGCTGTCAAGCTGAAGAAGGAGGCCTTTTGAGTCTGGCTCGCTCAGGGGTTTCCTAAAGCAGTTGAGAGGTACCGGCGGGCCAGAAGGGCAAAAACTGTGGGAGGAGTTTGGGGAGGCCAAGAGAAGGACTTCTGGAACTTCTGGTAAACCATCCTACGCCTCAGGAAGGGAAAGCAGGGCTTACCCCAGGCTGTTCTCAGCGGAGGGAAAGAGCACTTTGAGGAAGTCCTGACCAGCATGTCCCCCGGGAAGGAGGCAGAGCCTGAAGACTTGGGGGGGTCTCAGTCAGAAGGAGAACGTCGGGCTCGCGGGTCTCGGGATTGCTTCTCTGCTGTTGGCAGATAATGTGGTCCTGTTGGCCTCATCAGACCGTGACCTTCAGCATACATTTAAGTGGTTTGCAGCTGAGTGGGAAGCGGTGGGGATGAGAGACAGGACTTCCAAATCTGAGGCCACGGTGCTCTGCCGGAAACCGGTGGATTGCTCCCTCCAGGTGGGGTCAAAGTTCCTGCCCCAAGTCAAGGAGTTTAAGTATCTCCAGGTCCTTTTCATGAGTGAGGGCAGGATGGAGCAGGGGATTGACAGGTGGATTGGGGCGGCAGCAGTAAAACGGGTGCTGCACCGGACCGTTTTGGTGACTGGAGGGAGAAGACTCCCATCTGTCCTGGGAATGCCTCGGGATCTCCCAGGATGAGCCGGAAAATGTTGCCAGGGAGACAGAAGTCTGGGCTAACTTGCTCGACCTTCTGCCACCTTTGAAGAAGATGGATGGTTGGATATTTGCTCAGCCCAGTCTATTGGAACGTAGACTGGTTTTATTCAAGCCAAGAACAAAGTAAAAATGGGACAACATGGCTAGCTGCCATCATACGTTTACAAAAACTGCATTCCTGCAACAATATCCCTCAAGTGTGCTGTTTTATACTGTGTCCAGTTCAGGTAACGTTGGCAACACCAGGTCCTGGATCAACTGTAATAGTACCTTTACAGTGTCTGTCATGTAAACCTGCTCAATTCATTTCCCCCTCTTCCTCCTGCAGGACAGTGTTTGCCAAAAGATTGAGTCTGGGAGGAACCTGTCAGTGAGTCTGACCCTAATTTCTCACAGATGTTGTTCATCTTATTTTACATTCAGTAGAAGTTATAACTTAAGTAGAACTTAATGTATTAAAGCTGATTGTTTTTGTGTGTTTTTTTCCCTGTCAGAGGCCAGAGATCTCCTCCATCACTCCCAGTGTCGTGTCTTTCTACGGCAGAAACCATGCACTGTTGTTGGGTCGTAACCTCCAAGATGTGACCAGAGTGAGGATCCAGGCCGACATGGACTGTACTCCTAAAGAGTGAGTCACTTTACAGACAACCGAGATAATGCAGAGATGATAAATGACAAAGAGTTGTTATTATCCGCTGGCAATAATATTGACATATTGTACAATTTGCCATTCTGTCAGTTCAGGCAATATTTATCAGTAACCATCCAGTCAATACTTCTATGTGCACTGCTTTTTACTAAAGCGTGAGGTTTTCATGCAAGTACTTCCACTAAAATGAAGCTCACAAATCTGGAATAAAATGTTGGGGTTACATCTTGTTTTACCAATTTAAGAAATATTCATTTTCACTGGAGCAGCTGCTGATTTGTCAGCTGTCCTGTTTTTAGCTTTTTGTGGAAGCTTCAAATCTGATCAGGGCAGCATTTTCCTTTTAATTAAAAATGGCACAACTTTTACTTCTCAGCCTCGTAGCTCAGACAAACTGTTTGGTATCAGAGTGCAAACTTGAAACTTTGTTGAGGAAGATTTTGCTGTTTTGTTATTGTTGTTATGATGTTGGTGAGTCTTGATCTTTTTCTGCCTGTGTTATTGTGTGTGTGCTCGGATCAGATCTCTTGTTTGGAACAACACCGGTGTGAATCTGACGTTCCACATCCCCAGTACAGATAATAAAGGTGTGGTCCAAGTATGTGCTCTCCTCCCAGATGGCAGTTGTCACGGAAACACTAAAATCACTTATCAGTCTTTACCGTCCTGCACCAACATTGCACCAAACCGCACCTGGATCAGGTATGTTTGGATTTACTGATACTTTAACTTTCCAACAAAACGCACAGAGCTTATGAATAACTGAATAACTGTAAACTGATGTTCAGGTGCAGCAGCTCCAGTGTTTCAGAAATAAAACTCTGATGTAGAGGACCTGACACCAAAACTTGACATTTACCAAAGACCAAAGGCATCATTTATTGAACACCACACGCTACTATATCATACAAGTATGGATAAATTTAGCAATGTGCTTAACAAGAACCTATCTTTATAGCCATGGCTTCCTTCTCAGAGTATTTTAAGTTTAGTTCTTTATTTACTTGATGCCAAGTGGAGGAACTGTGTGCTTTAGCACTCATCTAAGTAGATTTTTTTTGATGATATTTATTCTTGGAAAATCAGACCAGTTGCAGGTTGAGGGTCATCTGGTGGGGAAACATAGCCACTTCCCCAAAACATTTTCTTTCAGCACTTCCCTTTTTAGTTGCAGCACCATCTCTGTTGTTGCACTTCAAAAAGCAGCACAGTTTTATAAGACATGCTAGTTCACTTTAAAGTTTCATAACAAATAATATGCCTGAAGGTGCAGATAAAAGACTGATCATGACATAGGCTTTCTTTTTTGTTTACATTGTGGTGACTGGCTTACTGTGTGGTTTTCTAAAGCTCGTTACTAGACATTAAGTAGTTATCATTACAAAAAGTGTTGCACCAAGTTAAAGGAGTCACAGCAAATCAAAGAGGAAGTTTCATCAGTTTAGTGTCCTGCCATTGTGCATGAAGTCAACTTCTTTCCTTAGTCCATTAAGAAGTGACAAGTTTCCAGCGTGGCAGTTTGTCACTCAGATTCACAAGTAAACACTTCAGGCTTTACACTGCGATCCAGTGCACTCGTGTTTATGCAGTCACAGCTCGTCTGTAGACTAAGGATGGTGAAATTTGTTGGTCTTTCAGTCCATCAGACACTTTGGTTCAGAGCACAGTATCTCAACAGTTCAGTCATTATGAAATTTGTTAAGGATATTCATGATCCTCAGAGGTTGTCTCTCATATGAACATACCTCTGATATGAAATCCAGAAGTGACAGCCATCATGTTAAGGTGTCATTGTGGGAAAATCTTTTCTCTGGGGGTCAAATCTGTGTTAAGTTTCCTCCTCTCTGATTGGTTGCTGCTCCGTGTCCTGCAGTGGGAAGAGGAAGACCAAAGTCATGGGGTCTCACCTGGAATTTGTGGAGAAGCTCAAACACAGTCACGCCAAACAGGAATTGACTCCCACAAACAGCAGCGATCAGGTGGGTCATTGTCCCATTAGATTATCTTTCATAAATGATGTCATGTTACATCATATCTTGCTGCATTGTCACATTATATGATAACATGTCAAATTCCAGTCTGTTTAAATATTTCATGTCACATCATCTCAGGTAATCTTGTATTTTATCATGCAAAATTACTTTAATTACATTGTAGTTGTCTGATGTGTCAACATGCATACACAAACCTACATTTTTTACATCAATGTTTCATTGTTTTATCTTTTCATTCTATATCTTGTTTAGTCGTGTCTTTATATGTCTTAGATCACCATGTCTCCATCATCATCTTGTCATAGCAGCCATACACAGATTCAATGATATATCCTGTTTTTAAATTCCCTCCAGAGTTTCACCTATGAAACACCTGCAGCTGAAACCACTCAGGGTGTTTTTATCAGCACTGTGTCTTTGAAAGTAGCCAATCAAACCTTGACCTGCTCCACAAAAGTAACCTACTATCCAGAACCCGAGTTTACCAGCTTCACATCTACGAGGACAGGAAATGATGTCCGCATCACCATTCAGGTAATACATATATTTATTAATCACATTCACAAACATGTGACATCAGTTCATAAAGGGTCAGTATTTGTTTCTGTTATCTTTTCAGAAAAAGGCAGACAAACTGGAGATGACCACAGCAGAGTTGTTAGTGTGGGGCGTTCAAGATGGAAAAGAATACCGCTGCATCATGGAGGACAAAGAAACCAGTAACGAGACAGACTTTTTCAATTGTGAGATTCAAAGTCTACCGGACGCTTCATTTCAGGAGTTAAAGGTAAATCTCTCAGTCATGCCACATCAAGCTAGATGATACTATATGGAGTTGAAATATTGTGATAATGGGCAATAATAGGTCAAATATTGTAATGTAGTTCCAAATATGTCTGAGGTTGTCTCCAAAGTAGAGTATGATGCAAAAGGTTTAGGCAGTTAGTACAGATAAGTACAGTAAACAACAAGTCAAATATATTTGTGTGACCATGCTTTGCTTTTAAAACTACACCAGTTCTCCTGGGTACACTTAAAGTGTTTCTTGTGGAACCTGCCACAGTTCTTCCATAGATTCAGGCTGTCTCAGCTGCTTCTGTCTCCTCATGTAATCCCACACTGACTCCATGAGGTTGATCTGTGGGAGCCAGACCAGCTGCTGCAGAACTTCTTGTTGTACAAATTAGTTCTTTATGACTCTGGCTGTGTGTTTGGGGTCATTGTCATTGCTATAGGATGAATTTGGGATTGACCTCCCTGTTGGTACTAAGTAATGGGAAACAATTTGATCTAAAGCGCCTAAAACCTTTGCAGAGTAATGTATACTGGATTCCATGCAATAGCTACAAAAAGCTTTTGTTATTGTCTTTTAAAGATCAAATATGGAGACAAGACAGTAACACTGAAGCCTAAATCTTCGTCTCTGTTCCTGCTGATACTGCTCGTCCTTCTGCTGATACCCGGCATTATTTTTGGTAAGTACACAAAGTCAGGTTGAGTGATTTGAAGCCCGTTTTAGTTCACTGACAGCATCAAAAACCCAAACAGATGAAACTCTTCATCAAACTTACCATTTCTCTTTTGTTTGTTTATCCTCTTGGTTTTGTCTTTCAGTGGTGCTAATCGTCTACCGGAGCAAGCAGAAGAAGCTCACTGCTAAGATGAACAGGTTTGTGGAAGACCTGGAGCTCGACATCAGGAACGACATCAGACAAGGTCAGTCAGAGTCTCCCAGTGCAGCAGCCTGTAACATAACAGTGAGATAAAAGCCTTGTCAGTAAGGGTGGAAGATTTTAGATTGTTGGGTTTGTCATTTCTGCAGAACAGTAGCAGGGAGTTGTTTGGATTTAGGATGTTTCAGTGGATTCAAATACTGCCCAATTGACAATTACGAAATTACAAAGAAAAATCAAACACAATCTCTGCAGTCAAAAGACATAAAACAAACCTTTTCTCAAATATTTTTCTACACCAGAACTGTCATCTTTCGAGAGGTTCGACTGAGCCAGAAGTGGTCGTGCAACATTCCACTTTTGTGCTGCTTTTCTGTACTAACGCCACATGCAGTTATTCTATTGTTGTTGTATTGTGGTTAATGTAACATCTTGCAAGAGGATAACAGTTGAAAAATATAAATTTGCCAAAACTCATTTAAACAGATTTTTGCTTGATATGTGTTGTCCACAACAAAATATACAAATTCATTTTGAAAAATGAAATAGCAGCTATTAATGATTTGCATTTTTAACTTCAGTGCCATACACAAGTTTCCCACATTTTCTGTCTAGTACAGTCTGTTGAACATTAAAATGGCTCCTGGGTTCACTTACACCTATGTTCTCTGCAACATGTTACATTGTCCCCTATTGAACACTTCACTACCTTCAGTTCACTGGGGGTCACTCACACATGCAGTTCATTTTGGTGGTGTGAAATGTCCTGAACTTGTTCTTTCTTTAGATGTTAAACTTGTCACCCAAATGCATTAGACAGTAAAACAGAAAGATATTGCAAGTACAGACGCTCATGCATGACCTGACTTCAATCAAACAGTATTGGACCGCTAAAAGTGGTAAATCATTCAGTGAGTTGCGGCATTAGTTTGCATTTAGTCAGACATTTTCACTTCCTCTTTTTCTATTCGTGATCTGCATAACAACTTCACAGGTTTGCTTTCCATCTGATGCAGGCAGTTTTATACTCTGCTTTGTTCTTTGCACATGTAGTCTATAGTCCATATAAGCAGCTTGACTGAATTGTCCTCCACAGGTTTTGTGGATTTGCAGACAGAGAAAGCTGATCTCATGGAAAACTTTGGCACGATTCCTTTCCTGGACTACAGGCACTTTGCTTCCAGAGTGTTTTTCCCTGAGGTAAAGTGAAGCTGGAAAGAAAGCAAACATTCATATCTGAAGAACTCACACCGCAAATTCTGAAATGTCAAATATACACTGTCAGTGCCACATTAACACATTTTTCTTTTTGTTTTCTAGAGTGACTTTTTGAGTACATTGTGCATCAAAGACATCGGTCAGGTGAGCTTTGACGCCAGCTGTTTGTTGATGTTCGTACAGTTTCGTGACTGTCAGTGATGTGTTGTTGTATCCGACCTGCATTCAGGACTCCTCGAAGGTTCAGCTTGATGAGTGTTGCCAGGGTTTGTCCAGGCTGATCCAGAACCAGCTCTTCCTCACCTCCATGGTGCACGCTCTGGAGGAGCAGAAGAGCTTCACCATCAAAGACAAGTCAGTTTGTGATGTTGTACTGTACGTGTCTCTGACACAGCACATGATATAACAGATATACAGTGGTGTGGAAAAGTGTTTGCCCCCTTCCTGATTTCCAATTTTTTTTGCATGTCTGTCACACTTAAATGTTTCAGATCATCAAACAAATTTAAATATTAGTCAAAGATAACACAAGTAAACACAAAATGCAGTTTTTAAATGAAGGTTTTTATTATTAAGGGAGAAAAACAATCCAAACCCACATGGTCCTGTGTGAAAAAGTGTTTGTCCCCTCCTGTTAAAACATAACTTAACTGTGATCACACCTGAGTTCAAGTTCTCTAGCCACACCCAGGCCTGATTACTGCCACACCTGTTCTCGATCAAGAAATCACTGAAATAGGACCTGCCTGACAAAGTGAAGTAGAACAAAAGATCCTCAAAAGATAGACATCATGCCGAGATCCAAAGAAATTCAGGAACAAATGAGAAAGAAAGTAATTGAGCTCTATCAGTCTGGAAAAGGTTATAAAGCCATTTCTAAAGCTTTGGGACTCCAGAGAACCACAGTGAGAACCATTATCCACAAATGGAGAAAACATGGAACAGTGGTGAACCTTCCCAGGAGCGGCCAGCCGACCAAAATTACCCCAAGAGCGCAGCGACGACTCATCCGAGAGGTCACAAAAGACCCCACAACAACATCCAAAGAACTGCAGGCCTCACTTGCCTCAGTTAAGGTCAGTGTTCATGACTCCACCATAAGAAAGAGACTCGGCAGAAATGGCTGCATGGCCGAGTTCCAAGACCAAAACCACCGCTGAGCAAAAAGAACATTAAGGCTCGTCTCATTTTTGCCAGAAAACATCTTGATGATCCCCAAGACTTTTGGGAAAATACTCTGTGGACTGACGAGACAAAAGTTGAACTTTTTGGAAGGTGTGTGTCCCATTACATCTGGCGTAAAATTAACACCGCATTTCAGAACAAGAACATCATACCAACAGTAAAATATGGTGGTAGTGTGATGGTCTGGGGCTGTTTTGCTGCTTCAGGACCTGGAAGACTTGCTGTGATAAATGGAACCATGAATTCTACCGTCTACCAAAAGATCCTGAAGGAGAATGTCCGGCCGTCTGTTTGTGACCTCAAGCTGAAGCCAACTTGGGTTCTGCAGCAGGACAATGATCCAAAACACACCAGCAAGTCCACCTCTGAATGGCTGAAGAAAAACAAAATGAAGACTTTGGAGTGGCCTCGTCAAAGTCCTGACCTGAATCCTATTGAGATGCTGCGGCATGACCTTAAAAAGGCGGTTCATGCTGGAAAACCCTCCAATGTGGCTGAATTACAACAACTCTGTAAAGATGAGTCGGCCAAAATTCCTCCACAGTCTGGAAAAGACTCATTGCAAGTTATCGCAAACACTTGATTGCAGTTGTTGCTGCTAAGGGTGGCCCAACCAGTTATTAGGTTTATGGGGCAAACACTTTTTCACACAGGGCCATGTGGGTTTGGATTTTTTTTCTCCCTTAATAATAAAAACCTTCATTTAAAAACTGCATTTTGTGTTTACTTGTGTTATCTTTGGCTAATATTTAAATTTGTTTGATGATCTGAAACATTTAAGTGTGACAAACATGCAAAAACAAATAAGAAATCAGGAAGGGGGCAAACACTTTTTCACACCACTGTATACTGTAAAGGGTTTGGTAACAATGCAGCTGTAATTGTAATTAATTTCATTTTGTGTTTTGTTGTTACAGTTTCCTTTTCTGCTCTGCTCTTGTCATTCTATTGGTTTTTATTTGTATGTTTTTAAGTGTTTTTATTTTGTTTCCTCTTCACTTTTATTCTTGAGTCTTTTTATGAGTCCACTCCTCTTCTTGTTAACAACATCCAAATGTCGCCTCCATTCTCCTTTTCACATGTTTTTGTCTGCCAAGCTGTTTCATTTTCTTCCTGCTGTTTCCAATGATCAAATCCATTCAGTTATTCTTTTGCTGGATATTGTTTACTCTTCTTCTGCATTTATTCAGCTTAAACTCATGCACTGTACTGTATGTTGTTTTTACTTTCTTTTTGATAATACTCTGTTCTGTTCCAGGTGTACGTTGGCATCTCTCCTCACCGTAGCACTTCACAACAAGCTGTCGTACCTGACGGAGGTGATGGAGGTTCTGCTGAAGACCCTGATGCAGCAGAACAGCAACACTCAACCCAAACTGCTGCTGCGACGCACAGAGTCCACGGTGGAGAAGCTGCTGACCAACTGGATGTCCATCTGCCTCTACGGCTTCCTCCGGGTCTGTTGCCCTCAGTCACTTTAAATGTCTTTCCTGTTCCTGCAGTTTCACCAACAGAAGAAAACGTTCAGCCAGCTACTTGGCACAAATTTATTTTAATGAATTTTGACTTTTAATCTAGTGACCTCTTTAGGGCCAATTTTTTTATTTCTGAAACATTGGTTTGAATCCGGCTAAAACACTCGGTCTTCATATTCTATTCAAATCTGATGTTCTCCAGGCGTTTTTTTGTTGTTACTTTGATGGAGTTTTTTCTGGTTGTTAACATGCATAGGCATGTTTGCCTTGTAATCTCATTTAATTCATCTTAAAGCGTTGCTGTATTCAAGAAGGTGTTTTTTTTCCCACCCACATTCCTACTCGGCCTGTGATTGGCTGGCTATCTCTTGGTTAGGCTTTGGCTTGAAAAGGGAGATGGTTAAGCTTAGGGAATATAAACAGAGCCAATCAGCAGGCAGAGTAGGGGCACATCTTCAAGAAATATAGGTCAAAAAAACATTACACACCTAAGTACAGGCACCCAGAGCTGTTATCATGACTGTAGACTTCTAGCCTTGTGTGTACGTTTCACTCACATTTGTGTTAAATGAAATGTTGAGGAAATTTGTATGTCGCCATAAAATGGTGTGATGTGAACGGTAACATCTCAAAGATCGTAACATGATACAACAAAGATGTAGAAAGCAAACATTCAGACACAGACAATTTTTTTTAGACACCCTAGCAGGCTGTTTGCAGTCTTTTTAGAAAATGAAAGTCATGTCAACCATTTCATAAACCACATACTATTTTGTCTTTACCTCTTCTGCTCACATACCTTGCGAGAGCCTCATTATACAAACATCACCATGGTTACAAACCTCTATATAGATATCTGCTATCAGAGGGTTATTATTAGTTCCCACTTCCGTATCTTGACTCAGCTTTGTTACAATGTGTACAACACATGCTGTATACACACCGATTCTTTCTCATGAATGTGATGGTGGTTTAGAAGTGAAGCCCTGTTTGTTACCGGCCGCTATAAACCAGAATAAACCATGTGCCAAGAAATGCTCCAGCTAAACTGTGATTGGGCACTTCACAAAGGTACCACATCTTCTGTGCCTCATTTTACCAACTGAGTTCCTTTTGTCTGATTTTGTGCAGGAAAGTGTCGGCCAGCACCTGTTCCTGATGGTGAGCGCTCTCACGCAGCAGATCGGCAAAGGGCCGGTGGACTGTGTGACAGAGAAAGCTCTGTACACACTCAACGAGGACTGGCTGCTGTGGCAGGCTCCAGACTTCAGCTCCCTGGTACGCACGCACACACACACACACACACACACACACACACACACACACACACACACACACACACACACACACACACACACACACAGGTTTTTATACTTCGGAGAATTTGGAGCCAATTACTTGAGCCCAAACAAGACGTTTTTTCACATGTGGAGGTTGACTTGCCTCACGCATGATAAAACTACCACCCTGTGGATGCTACATTTGCTGTCAGCATGTCACAAGTTAAGTCTTAATACTTCCTAATTCTCAGTTCTGTTTTTGGTTTGTCTGTTCAGAGATCACAACTTGATGCTCTGGCTCACAACAAAATATATAGACAGAACATACTTTATAAAAATAAAAAAATTATGCTCTGATATGAAATTACCAAAATGTAGGTCTTGTGCTTTTTTCTGATGTAAATCCATTGTATATTTGAACACCGTTGGATGTAAGCGTTGGTCACGTTGAGAGTTTGGAGATAGTTTGTCTTCACCCGGCGGTTAATGCTGAATAACTTCCCCCTCATGTATTTTAAGGCCCTGTTGAACTTGCAAAGCAAGGCAGCTTTAAAAATACTGACTTGTCATCACGTTGATACACGTTCTCAAACAAACTTGAAAAACTCATTTCCTGGATGTTACGCAACAGAAAATTTCCAAAAAAATGAAACACTGTAAAATAAAGTGAATCAGATGAGTAAAGCCATTACTTAATATACAGAGATTTTGTCGAGTTTGAATTAAATGTTTTCACCTTAAAATGTATGAGTTAAAAACTACGTTTCTATGTTTTACAAACAAGTGAAACTGAGAAACTACACCCTGCCAGTCTACCAACAGGAAGTATCTGAGGGTGTGTGTTTACTATGGTGACACAAACCAAAACATCGCTGTTTGCAGACTTGAGTTGGTCAACAGCCTCACTAATATATTTAGATGTCATCATTGTGAAATACGGAGTTTTTACTAAATGCTCAGCTGCTCCTCTTTGGTCGATTTCCCTCAGAGAAATTAAATTGGACAAAACAATTGAGCTCTTATCCTCCAGATGTTAAACCACTCACCAAATGTTACAACAGGGAAGTCATGCTTCCTCTATGTCATGCCAAATCCTAAAACACAGCACACTGAGCTCTGATGAAGCCTTTTTGAGGAAGCAGCTACTTGTAGTTCTTATAAAAACGTCAAATTGAAAGAAGTGGAACATCTCAGCATTTTTCAGATTAAACGCATCAATAAACCCACACTCTGGGACACACCCTACTTGTACAGATGTACAGTATGTGTTTTAAGTAGAGACGGGTGCTGTATTTTCTTACTCTGACTTTGCAATTTTGTCCAATTTTTTGCTTCGCACATTTAAAAGAAAAATAATTTGCATTTTATTTACAAAACTGAGACACAGTTTTTAAATGACAAACGGACTGCAGCATCTAACAAAAGAGGTTTGAGTGAACCCTTTAAAATTCAGCAATTTCTACTTGTGTCCCATCATCAACAGCTGCATAAAAAGTAGGGTATAATTCTGATGAGATAACGTCATTCAGAAAATAAAAGGAGATTGGAAAAAGCTAAACTGAGAGCACGAAGATCAGAATGAGCGACCAACCATGAGTTGACATGTACAGAGACTTTCAAATGAAACGGAACCTCATCTTGTTATCATATTTTTGTACTTCCGTGGGTGTGAAACTGAACTTCAAATAGGGGTTAAAAATGCATTCTGTGATATGATTTTTTTTTTTTTTTTTCCCACTCGGCTCCGAGGCCATGCATGAAGAGGTTTTCTACCAAATTTAGTTAGAACAGTTTTTCTTCATTCACATGACAAAGTGCTTTGTTTCTGTTGTTTAGTTGAAACCGTCAAAAAAATGTCACATCACACTTCTGTAGTCCAATCAGATGACACAATAAGCAGATGATGTGAATTTTGGGGTGTTAATAAATAAAGTCCTGCATCATCTTGTTTTTACCACAGGAGCTGCATGCATTTTTAATGTGAGAAGACATGTACTAATGCACAACCACGTTTATGAGACACTTGCATGCATGTGCTACCTGCAAGTACTGAACATTATCTGAAAAAAACTGCAAATGCCTACAAACCTGCAACAAAAATGTATCTACTGCGTTATCTTATGTCACTCTTTCCTGCTAGATCTCTGACCCCTTCCTCTTTCCTTGTTTCTGCAGCTTCACTGAGTCGATCACAGCAATCATGATTGTTTTAATGTAATCTTACAAACCACCATCTCACTTCAAGCCCATTTCCATCCATTTCATGGTGCACCAAGTATTGAAAGAAAGAAAAGATGGAGATCGATGACTCAAGCTCTCATTAACCGCAGCTCTCCACAAAGATCACTTGTGCATTTGCACTTTTCAACAATGAATGCTAAATGACACTTTAAAATGTGTCTTTTGTTTCGGTCAGGTAGTTTCCATGATCGAAAAAAACTGAGGTCAACAGGAGTGGGTTTTTTTTTGTTTTTTTTAGGAGTGTGAATGCAAGCAACAGGATACATGTGCTTCTGCATACACACATAGAATCAACATTATGTGTATTAGAACGTACACTGTGTGTTTTACTAGTGAGGAAGAAATGAAAAACTAAATTTGAAACAAATTCAAAGACATTTTTTTTAATTCTGACTGATATGTTACAGATTTTATCGTTATTGCTGGTAATTAAGAAACGTAATCTCAAATCAATTGCGTCCATGTTTCTGTTCCCTGCTTCCAGAAGCTGAAGGTGCTGTTTGCAGTGGACACTGATGGCAAGGTGAGCGAGCCTCTGGAGGTCGACGCCCTCAGCTGCGACACAGTGGAGCAGGTCAAGGAGAAAATCCTGTCCACCTTCAAGGCCAAATTTGGTTTCTCCTACAGCACTCCCCTCAGGGAAATTTGGATTGGTAAATAACACATCAGTGGTTTAGTCTCTTCTGTCGCATCTCTTTCAATACTGAGTTTAAAATAAAATTATTATATATACTGTATGTATATATCCTTATACAAAATAATGACAGCATGTCTGAACCGATGTAGCCGGCTGTAGCTTCTGTACAATGGAGCTCCACTGATGAACATGGTGACTGTGGTTTATAAGTCACACATGTAATGCTGTGGTGGTGCATCAGATATGCATCATCCATGACCATACTGTAAAAAGTCCCCAACAAACGAAAGGTTTCTCATCCTTTGAGCCACTTTTTTTTTTTTTTTAAAGTGCAGCTGTTAGGAAATAATTGAGCCCATTGTAACACATTGAGCTGCATATTTGTGACACGTTTGAAAGATTTCGGTGTCGTAGAAATTTTGGGCTTGCGTGCTACAGACAGAGTAGAGAAGCTGGAAACTGTCAATCAAAAGAACAATATAAAATAACACCAGCTTTATTCATGCAACAGGTTATCAAAGGTGCCATGTTGTGTAAATTAAAATCTCCATTTCCTTTTTGACTAATAAGCAGGTCTAGGTGCTACAGTATATGGATACTCGGAAAGTGACAAAACGCTCAGCACAAAGAAATGCACGCAGCCCGTCTTCAGCAGCGAAGACGTTTAGGCTGCTTTAAGTTTGTGATGTCACCAACTCATGCTAATGTCATATGTCCACCCTCAGCGGCGCCCGCTGTCCAACCTTTCATAGAAAATACAGTGGTCATTCTCTCACCTGGAATTGGCCTGGTTGTGCATCACTCAGAAAAGAGTCAGCCAGTCAGAACAGAAGGTTATTAATATCAATGTGCTTTAAAGACACAAACACAAAACACGTAGAGCTGCAAAGAGAAGCTAAAGAGAAGAGATGTAAAACTGTGAGGAGCTGATTTTAGTACTTAAATCATATAAATATCTTCGTCTAAAAATAAAGCACTTGAAAAATGTCAACTATGGGACCATTAATGTGTATTAAACCTTTTTCTGATGATACTTAATATGTCTTGTGACTATGCAGTAAAATAAACTAATAGGCTGAAAATTTGATACAAACATTTCCTCCAAAAAAAGCCTTTTTTTTTTTTCTTTTTTTTAATCATTAACTTGTTCTCTGTTTCCCACCAGAGTACGAGAAGGATGGATCATTTCTTCCTCTTGCGGAAGTGGATGCCAGCTCGGAGGTTATTGGGGAGGTGACGATGCTCAACACATTGAAGCACTACAAGGTGAGAAATTGAAGTATTCAAAAAAGCTGTAAGGAAAAGCGGGGCTTTGTAGTTGTTTTTGTGCTGTGTTGTTGTGTGGGTGTAACTGAACAGAAACACGCCAACTACAGTGATTGCAGTCAATATGAGGGTGGGGATGCAGAGTTGCGTCAGTTAGCCAACAAGTCTCCTGTCACTTTCAATATTTTTGTTAGTGTTTCTGTCTACAGGAAACGAACCTGCCCGACCTGCATTCGGTTGTGGTTGGCCTATAAGATTTGCATGACAGAAATATTATTCAAAATGAGTATAAACCAAATACTTTCTGAAGTATTTTGAACATCGACAGAGTTCAGTTTACAGAAAAAGGCTGCGTAGTTTCACATGCTGAGACCTGATTAACAGCAAGAAGGAGCTGTTTTGAATGTAAGAACAGCAAAAATGGAGAACCGTAAAAAAATAATAATAATAAAGCATTCAGGTTTTTTGTTATTTGAAATATTTTTGAAAATGCTGCAAAATTGCTGTAGACAACAACATAATTTGTATCTTGTAGATTCAGCATCTCAGTGAGAGAAATGGAAATCTCGTCTTTGTCTCACTGTCAGCAGAGGAAGTTAAAACGCAAGTGAGGGAAGAGTGTTTTGTAACATTACACAACTGTAACTGCATCACAGTTGTGTAATGTGACCGTCATTTATCAGTACCATCACTGTGCGGGAAAGAAACACTCCTACATGGGAGGTCTGTGTTGGCCAATTTAAATAACTTTAGTTTCCTGCTTGATTGACCATGTGTAACAGAGCCTGTATATGAAAGTGAACACAGTCTCCGGGTCTAATAGACAAAGCCAATAAGCTTCGAGCCTCTCAAACTGCAATACCACTGAGGGCCACCAGGGGCTGGCTACAAAAGGCCTCTGGCTCCAATAGAGTCTAAAAAAAAAAAAAATGCATCAACTTCTCATTATGGTGTCATGAGTTAAATGAACTCCTTCTGATCATGTTTCTGGCTGCATTCACACTTCATTGCTGCAACAGTTAGTTCTCTTGACTAAACTAGAATTGAGCAAATGTCATGGTTGTCTCTTCACACCAGTCAGACCCAAATACCCCATTTCATAGGTGGCTGTGGTTTCCTTTTTACAAACACTGATCATAAAAACAATACTACCTGAAACTGAAAACCTGACTGATGTACATGTTGTGTCATCTGTGCAGAGCCTTTTTTTAGAAATGTAAGTTTTTTTTGTTTTGTTTCCACAGAAGTTTGAGTTTAACTTGTTTGTTCTGCTGCAGGTTGATGATGGAGCAACGATCAAAGTGCTTTCCAGGAAGAATCATCCTCCTCTGAGACCGCAGGAAAGTCTGAAGGGTAAGAGCTGAGGAGGAAAACACTGTTTAATGAGCACAGAGAATGAAGAAAATTCTCACCTTTTAACAAGCGTTAGATGAAACTAATTATTGGGACAGAGAAGATCCCCCCTGAAATATAGCCGTATATAGCTATAGCTGCTGGCTAAGATAACTGCTAAAATGTTGAACAGGGAAGTTTATCCTTGACCTGGAGATGAAATTGTGTGATAAGCTCGACTCCAGGTGCAGAACATCTGTTCAGAGATGGGATCATGACCGCCACTTCCCTGTACATACACCTGTGGTCTGGTTCAGTAAGGCTGAATTTAGTTATTCAGGGAAAAAGAATGAAGCCAGGCTTGATCTAGTATAGTAGGGAAAGCCTGGTTGAATCTGTTTCACAGTTGCCAAGGTTACCTGGTTGAGGAGATGTGGACGGGTCCAGAAATGTGTTATTAATCTGGATAGATTCCCATTCATGGCTGTCATCTTGATCTGAACTGAATAGCTCATTATTCTCTACCTCAAGGAGTTATTTGCTAGAAATCTCAATTGTACACCTTAAAGTATATCAACAGAAAAATGGCATTTTTGTTAAATTTTTGACCCCTTTTTTATGACATGTTTATGATATTTTGGACCAGGGGCAATACTCCGACCTTTTTTTGGTCATTTTAGATTATGATATTTTCTGCCACATAATATTCCATCACATATTTCGGATGACATGCTATAGTATGACTTTTTGGTCACTTTTTGGACGACATGCTATAAAATTACTTTTTTGTCACTTTTTGGACGACATGCTATAGTATTACTTTTTTAATGATAATTTGGATGACGCAATATAGTGAGTTTTTTTATGATATTCTGGACGACATACAATAGTATGACTTTTTTGGGCATTTTGTACCACATGCTTTAGCAAATATGACATTGTTTGTTATTTTGGACTGTATGCTATACTGTGAAATGTTTTGGTAATTTTTGACCGGGTCCATCTATCAATATATATATATTAGTGTATATATTGTTCAATATTTTGATCCTCCTTGCAGCATGGCCTCTATTGGTGGCTTTTTAGCTTACACCTGGCTGCAGTTATTGGATCTGCTCATCATATATAGAAAATTACAGAAGAACAGCCCTTGATCACTGGTGATTTCTTCTTTTTCCCTCTCTAGATAATGAGGATTTTTCTGGAAAATACTTCCATTTGGTAAGAGATGGTTATATTCGTATCACTCCACCACACAGGATGTTAAAGAAAGTTGACTCTTCCTATGGCTGCCGTCCTAATGTAGATTGATCCTGATGTAGACGAGGACCAAAGAAAGAACCCAGAGAAGAAGAAGCTAAAACTGAAGGAAATTCACCTCACTAAGCTGCTCTCCACCAAGGTAAGAGGAACCAGTTCCAATGTATCATTCTGCATGAAATGAATCGACACCCATACCAGCGGAACTGATACCGAGTCTGTCTCAAACATGGCTCTTTCGATTACCAGCTCCTGGGTGAAAGAAATACACATAAGCATGCCCATTTATTTCTTCACCTTCATTGCAATTTGGAAGCCTTTTTTTTTTTTTTTCCAACTCAGAAAAACATCACCTCCTTTCTCTCTCCAAGGTGGCGGTGCATTCATTTGTGGAGAACCTTTTCAGGTCCATCTGGGAGATAACGAACAGCAAATCTCCGCAGGCTATAAAGTACTTCTTTGACTTCTTGGACACTCAGGCAGACAACATGAAGATCACAGACCCAGATGTCCTGCACATCTGGAAGACCAACAGGTATGGCACAGTCATCAAAAGCTATGTGGACAGTGTGAAAAGGTTTAATACCAAAGTCAATACAAATGCAACCCAGTGGCATATTGAACAAGTCTGCAGCATCTTAATAGCTGTTTTTCTTCCTCCGTCCTCCGTCCTCCGTCCTCCTGTCACCAGTCTGCCGCTGCGCTTCTGGGTCAACATCCTGAAAAACCCTCAGTTTGTTTTTGACATGCAGAAGTCTCCACATGTGGACAGCTGCCTGTCAGTCATCGCTCAGGCCTTCATGGATTCCTTTTCTCTGAGTGAGACCCAGCTGGGGAAGGTAAGTCAAGGCACTTGTCGTCAACTCCAACAGGAAGAAGGCGCAGGAAGTGAAGTGTTCCTCTCTTCAAAGAGACAGTAGGCGGAGGGTTTTTTGCACCATGAATGTGTTTCTGTGTTCCAGTATGCACCAACCAACAAGCTCCTCTACGCCAAAGACATCCCCAAGTTTAAACAGGAAGTGAAGGCTTACTACAAACAGTTCCGAGACCAGCCACCAATCACAGACTCTGAATTCAAGGACTTCCTGCGGGGAGAGTCAAAGGTAAATCCATTCTAGCACAAACCTGAACAAGATAACCGGCACGGTGAACCCCGGCAGTGACTGTGTGTGTTTTCATTTCAGAAACATGAGAACGAGTTCAATGAAGCTGCAGCCCTCAGAGAACTCTACAGGTTCATACAGCGATACTTCACAGAGGTCAGTTCTTCATTTATCAAGACGACCTCATGTATTTACATTAGAAAGTGCTCCGGAGGTTTCCGCTCTGTGAACACATCTGCTCCTCATGTACCCGCCTCCTATCGGCTGGATCCGAGAAGGTGCAGCAGTGACTGCACTTGTGAAACTGAGTTGCGCGTGTGTGTGTGTGTGTGTGTGTGTGTGTGCGCGTGCGTGTGTGTGTGTAGGAAATGAGTCTCATACTTCGAAGGTTCCTCTGCTTTGTTAATCAAGCTGCCGTTTCCTGTTCAGAGTGCAGTTTTTATGTTTTATACAGAGCTGATCAACAGATTCATAAACAGACAAATCCTATTTATTTATTTATTTAATCTGAAACTACGCAGCAGCAGCGAAATGTCGTGACACTTTGAATCGAAAGGTGTTTCTGTAACGCGTCTCACCCACGGACTGAATTCTGAGTCGATTCCAGGAAAATTCAAACGTCTCTTTTCTCCAGATCAAAGAGAAGCTGAATCAGAACGGCACCCCCGCTGAGCTGACGGAGCAACTGCAGCACGTTAAGGACTCGTTTGATGGACTGAAAAGCTGCTCGTGGAGCTGAGCTGTCCGTCACCTCTCTCGTCACGGACCCGAGGGGAAACCGCTTCTCCAGCTGTGAACAAAGAGGACCGAGGAGACGTTCGTCCTGCGTGGAGCATCGTCCGCTGAACATGGAGACCAGGAAGACTTCCACTTTCAGAGGAGCTGCTGACCTTGTCGCTGATTTCACTGGATTTCACAGGACGTCCAGATGTCTTCGCTGGGTTTTCTGTCCAAACAAAAGTCTGTTGGAACTCCTTCAGACATTCAGAGACTAAATGTGCTGTCAGTAACAGGACACTTTGACGGACAGTCGTGACTGATGGACTTCCAGCTCTACGGTGTAGTTTCACTGTCAAAACTAACTTCGGTGACGACTGAATTTCTCCACCGTGAGATTAATAAAGTCAAGCTTATCTTATCTTATCTTAGATTCGTTGCCAGTTATTAAAGTTACGATCACAACTCAAGATCCCAAACACATAATCCAACACACAGACGTCTCAGAAACAAATGTTAATTTGGGAATTATTATTGTTTCAATACAGCTCAGGTGAAACGATCAACGTGCAATTTACAGTCTGTAGTCTCGTTTTAAAAATATAAATCATTTTTCTCCAGAACGGCTTCAGAACAAATGTAAACAAGTGTCAGTACAAATGAAACCCTGAGGACGTAATGGTCAGTTAAAAAAAATAAAAATAAGTGCAGCGGCATCAAAAACGTCCAAAGACGTGAAGACGAATCCTTCTCACGTCTGTTTTGATGGAAATATGCCAATAAATAATGTCTCTATAAAAACAATGTCTGTGCGCTGGATTGGAAAACAAAAGACCAGCTCGTTTTAAGTCCGCTGGGATGTAGAAAGGGGGGGTGTGGGGGGGTCAAAGGTCGGGCTGAGTTGCGGGGGCCCGATCCCGCTGCACCAGAGATCCCAGCTCCTCCAGCTGCTGCTGCTGGGTGCTCTCCAGGTTCTCCAGACGCCGACGCAGCAGAGAGAACTCGGCCTGATGCTGCTCCTCCTGCAGCAGAGGGAGGACAGGAAGAGGAGCAGTGACATGTGACAACCCCTCACACACACACACACACACACACACACACACTGTTTCCTGTGTTAATTCACACCCTGCTAAACAAACACCAGCTTCGGTTTTACTGAAGCTGTTCAGATTCTCCTGATGGTTTGTGTGTCTCTGGTCTTGTGTACTTGTGTACTTGTACTTGTGTACTTGTGTACTTGTGCACCAACACTCACTATTCTGAGTGCATACGTGCGTTCACACTGTCGAGTACAGAAACATGCAGCGAGCTGTAAGTACCAAGACGATGAACTGAGAACGGTCCAAATAAAAAAAGTCTGAAGCGTTGAACACATCTCACCCGAACCCGTCCCTATTTGGACTCCGTAGAAGAAGGGGGCGGGGCCGCAGATATTTTAGTGGGTCATGTGTTCACATGTTGAGGATATTTCCTGGAAGTGAAGAACGGCTTTGAAACGACACGACTCTGTGTACTACACAAGTAAGAGTCCTGACATGGAGGAGAACGATTTATCAGGTGGAACATGGCTCGGATCTTAATTCATCTGAACAGAACATTCAAACATTCACTCTACTGAGGACTCAGTTCATTTAATACTTCAACAAATGACATTTTACAAACCAGAGGAGAGGAAGAGAGAGGAGAGGAGGAGAGAGGGGAGAGAGGAGGAGAGAGAAGAGAGGGGAGAGAGAGGAGAGAGGAGGAGAGAGAGGAGAGGGAGGAGAGGAGGAGAGAGAGGAGAGAGAGAGAGGAGAGAGAGAGGAGGGAGCTGTTGCATTCAGCTGCAGGTTTCATGAGTCTGGAGTCCTAAAACAACTGTGTGTGTGTGTGTGTGTGTGTGTGTGTGTGTGTGTGTGTGTGTGTGTGTGTGCGCGCTTTTATGACCAAACATTCCTCCTGTGTGACTGCTCTTCTTACTTGGTTGGTGGGTAGCGGTCCCTCCGACCCGAGGAGGAGGAAGGGGGCGGGTGAGGAGGCGAGGAAGGCGGAGCCGGCGCTGAAGGTTCCCTGACCGCCGAGCAGGAGGCGGCGAAACTCGTTGTGTCGTCGCTGCAGCTCCTTCATTCGCCTGTTGAGTTGAACCTGCTCCTCTGAGAACGACGGACGTCTGGTCGGGAGGACACGAGGACTTTAAAATAAATATCACCTCAAACAGCGTCAGCAGCTCTGACCAGCGACGCAGCGCTTCTTCACACGTTCACCTCGGTGACCGTCATGACCTTTACTTTTTGGCTGCGGCAGCTTCCAGTTCTCGCTCCTCCAGTTTGGCCTCCAGCAGCTGGATCTTCTCCTGCAGTCTCTTCTCCTTGTTCTCCGTCAGCGTTTTTCTCTAACACACACACACACACACACACACACACACACACACACACACACACAATCTTCAGTTTCCACCACAACAAAATCCAGTCTCTCAACCTATGGATGATAAAACTGTCTGTAAAGAGGAGAGCATGAACCCCGTGGTGTGGAGTATGATGTCGCTCTCGTCCGACCTGTTGAGATAAAGAGACGTCGGCGTCGTCGTACCTTCTTCTGCGCGGCCGCCGCTCTCTGCAGCTTCTCTTTGACCTGACAGTATTTCTGCTGCAGCTCGGCCTCTCTCTCCTGCAGATTGTGTTTCTCCTCCAACCGGTCGATCTGACGCTCCTCCGCCAGCCTGAAGGAGGACCGGCGTGAAACGAAAGGAGTCCTTTCAGACGTGGCGACCAGAAAGCGGTGCGTATGTACGTACGTACGGCGCGGCGGAGCCGGGCCCGAGCGGACGTACCTCTCTGCGTCGTGCTGGCTCCTCTCGGCCTGAGCCCTCGCGGTCCTCAGCTCCTCTCGGCTTCGGTCCAGTGTTTCTCTCAGCCGCTGGTTCGTCTCCATCAGGTCGCTTTCAGAGTGCGACAGCGCCGCCAGCTGGACACCGAGTTCCTGGTTCTGCTGTTATTCAAACACACAATAATCCTGTTTATTTAAGGCAGATAAATCACCCCCCCCCCCCTTCCCCCCTCCCCTCCCCCACCTCCCCAAATAAGACTTCAGGGTTGTGATGACTTACCCGCTGCAGGTCGGCGATCTCCGCCGTCTGCCTCTGAAGCTCCTCAAGCTGTGAACTCTGCTGCTGCACTTTAGTTCTGAAAGACATTTAATATTATCGCCGCGTTCAAATGGAGCCGGAGATCTCGTGGTTACAACACGGGAAGTCGTGTTCGCTGCGCGCTCGGCGTTATCTTACACAACTGGATATGATCCACCTGCTGCACTGTGTTTCCATCAAACAGCAACAAAACCCCCCAACACACAGCAAGAGTCACTCTGACACGAGTCACTGGATCTCACTCGCTCACCACAGAACAGGACGAGACAAAAACCACAGACTGAAAATGAAACAGAGGCAACCGCAGAGTGGTGGGTCTGTGTGTGTGTGCGTGTGTGTGTGTGTGTGTCTGTGTGTGTGTGTGCGTGTGTGTGTGACCACTGCACCGTCTCACTTCCACACTAATACAGATATTTTACGTAACCAACAGCTTCCACGACAGATTTCAAATCAGTAAAACAGATTTTCAGAGATTCTGGTTTGTGTGTTTGTGTGAACATTAGAAACTGAGCGTTTTGGGAAACGATGACGGAACAATTCTCGCGTTGGTCGTGTGTCACTTTGTGTCATGTGCCTGAACCAACAACAGTGGTTCGATGTAAAAACGTTTTCTTTACATTAATCTGAACTCGCAAGGACAAGAAACAGATGTCAAAGAATTATAAATGAATGAAACAGTTACTGTCGTTTTGGTTTTGAAGTCACTTACAACAAAGGAAAATAAGCTGCCGATGTTCTTCTTTGTAACGAGGATGTATTTTGTAAAACGAAGGGGCGAATATCTGCTTTAGAAAAAGTTGCGTGTTAGTGTGTTGGAGTCGGAGTGAGTGTCTTCTACATGCAGTTGGTTTGGATGAAGCTCTGTCAGTCAGCTGACCTGAAGCTCTGCAGCTCTCTGCGCGCTGACTCCTCCCCTTGCTGGGCGTTACGGAGACGCTCCTCCCACTCCTCCTTCTGAGCGTGATCTGAAGCGTCCTGCAGCGCCCTCTGCTGTTCCAGCGCTGCCACGCAGTTCTCCAACTCCAACCTAACGGCATAAAACACAAGATGATGATGTCAAATGAAACGTTCAGCGGATGTCTGATCTCAGAGAGTGAATTCAAGCAGGAAGCTGATTCTCACTTTTCCTCGTGCAAGCTTGCGGTTTTGCGGAACTCCTCCTCCCGAGCCGACTGAACCCTCCTCACCATCTCCCTCTCTTTTTCCACCACAACTTCCTTGTGTCGTTCCACCACGGCCTTTAGCACCTCCACGTCTGCCTGCAGACCTGACACACACACACGCACGCACGCACACACACACACACACACACACACACGCACACACACACACACACACACACACGTTACTGTGAGAATATCAATCATTTGTTTTTGTTAAATAAAATGAACCAACTCGTCCCGATCTTAGGAAGTAAAGTTCAAAACAACAGACTCTGTCGCTGCAGGTGTTTTCCAGGTGTGCGACGTTCTACGGAGTCACGTTAAACGGAGACAAAGTCGTGATCGCATACTTTTATTTTTATTCTGAAGAAGAACGAGACCGATGTGAGAGAGGAGGAGGGACGACGTCAAGGACTGACTACAGAGACAAGCAGAAGGTTGGTCTGTTTCCAACTGCACAGAAAGACAAGCATCGCGTGTGTGTGTGTGTGTGTGTGTGTGTGTGTGTGTGTGTGTGTGTGTGTGTGTGTGTGTGTGTGTTAAATACCATCAATCTGCCCCTGCAGCGTGTCTCTCTCTCTCTCCACCTCCCCTTTAGAGCGAGCACACTCCAGTTTGACGCTGGCCAAATCCAACTTATGTGAATGCTTCAAGCTTTCAACCTGAGAGACAAAAACAAGCTTTAAACCGTGCCGGACATTATATTCATGAAATGCTGATAAAAAACAAAACAAATTGAACAAAGTCTTTTTAGATTTTGAACGGGAGCTTTTCATGACCACAAAACCCAGATTTGAACTCATTTCATGACAACAACACTAAGAACTAGAGCGTGACCTCAATATGAGCCAATCTGAACCTCAGATAAGTCAGCATCACTGGATATGATGGTTGATGTGAAACCTGTTTTTACAGAAGGTCATGGGAGAGAGATGCTTGGGGTGATTCAGAATTTGTTACTTTATTTATAGTTATTCTGGTTTAATTAAGGTTTAATTAAGGTTTAATTAAGGTTTCCTGATGACGGTGTAAAACAATAAACTATAAAACATCCTGCGTCCGTTACAGATCTGAGTCACAAGTGTCAAAAGGGTTCGATAAACATATTTGAGGGATTATTGCACACACAAAAAAAAGTGTTTATATATCTTGTATGTACAGAATACATGTAAAGAATAACAGCTGATATGTCCCATAAATCCAGCGTTAGTCAGGCCCAAAGAAAAACGTACAAATGTGGATGACAACAAAACTTGAGCAGAGAACTGACGTTTAAACGTGTTTGTTCGGCGTGTTTACGACAAAACTCAACGTGCGATCTGCAGCACACCAGAAACATCCTCCTACGAACACACGATAACACGTTACCTTCACGCACGCTGTCCGATCAACTGAACATACATCACAACCCGTACCAAGTATTAGTTCCTTTTAACATCACAGAAACGTTAGGGAGAGGAAAGGGTGTGTGTGTGTGTGTGTGTGTGTGTGTGTGTGTGTGTGTGTGTGTGTGTGTGTGTGTGTGTGTGTGTGTGTGTGTGTGTCTGTGTTCCAGTTCTATTTTTTCTCCCCTCCTGCCTGAACACACACACACACACACACACACACACACACACACACACACACACAGTCAAGAGTCCGGGGTCAAAGGTCACAGAGCAGCGTACCTGTGAGGTGAGGGCGTTGACCTCTCTCTCAGCTTTGTGCAGCCTCCCGGTCAGCTGGCCGTTCTGCTCGTGGCTCAGGCGGAGCTCGCTCTCCGTCCGCTCCAGCTGCAGACGCAACGACTGCCGCTCCGCCTGCCGCACAGCAACCAATCAGATCCATCCGTCACCACAGTGAAACGAGTCCCGTCACACTCGCAGCAAAGTTGTAACGCAAGATGATTAAATGATCATCCTGCAGGTAAGTTTACTGAAGCGGATAATAAAAAGAATAATAAAAAAAATCTTGTCAACTCTAGCGTCATGTAACCACGGCAACCGGACTGCCGGTGTCTCACCTCCAGAGACTTCAGCGCAGCCTGAGACTCTGTCAGCTGTCTGATCTGGATGCGCTGGACGCTCTCGGCCTGCTGACCCGAGTTTTCTCTCTGAGCTCGGAGCTCGGCCACCTCGGCCTCCAGGCCCTTCAGCCGCAGGTGGAGCTGGGCCTTCTCCCTCAGCAGAGCCTCCACCCGCTTCCCATCGGTCAGCGCGTCCGAACCCTGATACTGAGCCACCACGTCCTCCCTGTCCTTCTCCAGACGAGAGATCTGACCGCGGGATGTGAAAGTGGTATTTTAGAATAAATTTAAAAAATCATCTGATCACCTTTTAAAAAGTCAAACGTGAAACCCGCCTCGGCCTCGTAGCGGAGACTCCTCTCCTCCAGGACACGAGCGTGTTCGTCTCTCTGGTGGTCGCACTGGGACTTCAGGAAGGTGAACTCGTAGCGCAGCTTGTTGTACTCAGACCTGTACTTCTCCGTCTCCTACAAGAGAACCGCATGTTCGCTCATTAACCACAAATCAGTGAGGGGACGGAGGAGACGAGGAGACGAGGAGACGAGGAGCAATCAACAATGGAAATCAGCTGCTCCTCTAGTAGACACTTTCAAATGATCTCAAAAGGCAATCGAAGCTAATCACCTGACTGCTGCTGTTGACTTAATGAGCACAGCCGGTGACGCCCATTCAGTGCAAGTGTCACAGAATAATACCAGCAAATTAACCAGGAACATTATTGACAACAAACGTCTGTGGTCAGAGTTTTAAGTTCTAACGGTGAACATGAAAAAACATCTGGTTCTGACATTTGTTTTTTCCAACTGAGCTGAGTTTGGGTTCTTCAGCTGAGCTGTGATATTTAACAGTGAACCTGAATCCCAGAGGACGTCAGTGACGCCTCCACAGGGAGGAAATACCCCAAAAATATATCAGTATATTTACATCTGGTCTATTAGGCAGGTCTGACACATGTTCAGATGCATTATCGCGTTAAACAAAACTGAGATGTGGAGCAAACTGTACATTTTGTTTACTGTTCAAACCGTATTTGTGTTTAAAAAAAAAAAAAAAAAAAAAAGCCCGACCGACCTCCTCCAGCTTGTTGAACCTCTCTCTGACCGGAGCCTCCATCTCCTGCTGCACCTGAGCTCTGAGCAACTCCAACCGCTGAGGGGTCATCACCTGCCCAACACACACAAACACACACGGGACGCGTCACTTCAAAAGGCTTTCGGCGCTCGAGTTTCGGTCTCCCGGTGAGCGCGGCGGCGTACCTGCAGCCGAAGCTCCTCCAGCTCCCGGGTTTTGTCGAGCAGCTCTCCTCGCAGCTCGGCCAGCAGCAGCTGCAGTTTCTCCTGCTGAGCCTGTCGGCCGCTCAGCTGGCGCCTCAGCTCGGCCTGCGCCCGCGTGAACTCGTCCTGCAGGCTGCAAACAAAAAAGGGACACGGACGACTCGACGCGTTCAGCCGACAACCGGGATGTCACGGCAAACCGGAGCCCGGCACGCGCGTCGAAAAAACACATCGCACAGTCGGTGTCGCGGCCTCCTCGCTCTCCGTCCTCGCTTTCCTCGTAAAAGTACGCCTTCGATTTCGGTTCCTCTCGGTGAAGAAATCGACGACATTAAATGAGACGAGTCTGTACCGACCTGGCGTGTTCTGCCTTCAGCGTCTGGTAGTTGGTCCGGTGGTTCTCACACTTCATCCTCTCGTCGATCAGCATCTTCTGCAGCTCCATCTCCGCTCCACCCAGACCGGCCGACGGCCCCGGCTCCGGGTTCGGGAGGAGGAGGGCCGACTGCCCGAGGGCGGAGGAGGTCATCGCTCCTCTGCAGGAAAGAAAAGAGTCAGAAGAAAAAACAAAATCTGGGTGAACCAAGAGGACGACTCGATGTGTGTTTTTATAACAGAGACCAAACCTGCCTTCTCTCTCCGAAGGGCTGGTGGAGGCTTTGTTGTCAGCTAGTAACCATGGAGACTCAGAGAGGACGTCCCTCAGCTAGTAACCATGGAGACTCAGAGAGGACGTCCCTCAGCTAGTAACCATGGAGACTCAGAGAGGACGTCCCTCAGCTCCTTGTTAAAATCACCTCTCAGCAGTGAACGTCTCTGATTGGTCGGCTCCTCTTCCGGCTGTGATGGAGACTATTAGATGATATTAAGTGATATTAAATGATATTAAGAGACTCAATCAGAATAAACTTCAACACCGACATGAACTTTAAACAGATTTAGACCTGGTGAACGCAGAAGTTCATGAAACGGTGTTTGATGTTGAAGACTCCAGCTGGGTGTTGATGCTCCACGTGCTCTTCAGTCTGAACACAACTGGACCAAAACTCATTTTAAATGTCGCGCCCTTCAACATGCTAACTAGCCACTGACGGTGCGTCCTTTATCGGACAGTCCCAGCATCAGCTGCTCCGTTTTCTTTTCTTTATTTTTCTTTATATTTTTTGTTTTACGTCCCACCGTGTGAACAAACAGCCACGATCCAGACAGGTCTTTGAATTGTTTTACTGACGCAAACGACCACAATTTACACAACATTTATTTTTTTTCCATTTCAACGCTGCTAGCAGGGTTAGCTTTAGCGCAGCTGAATTTCTCTCTTTAACGCGGAGGACTTGACGTTCAAACCCGCAGCACGTTCAGGGTTTGAACAACAACATACGAGCCCGCAGACTCGTCCTCCGCCGTCCCGACATACTCCAGCGGCGGGCCGAGGAGAAACCACTCACCTCCTGAACTTGGACTCCTTTCTTTCCTGGTACTTTCCGAACCGATGCTAGCTAGCTCATCTGCGAACTACAAAATGTGGCATCATGGGTAACATTTCCCACAATGCACTTCTGGCGAACACGACTGAAACGAAACTTTTATCAAGAGGTTATTTTAGTAAACAACAAATACATCAACTTCAATTCAGTTTTATACATTTTTATCTACTAATCCTGCAATTAATGATCATTTTAATTCTAGATTTATCTGTCGATTATTATTTTGTTTAATCGTGTCTCTGTTGGGTCTTTAAAAGTGTTTCTTTTGTCATTTCTTGTTTGGATTTGACCAAGTTTACAACCAAAACACATTATTTTAGCATTTCTTGTCATTAAAACGTGACTTAAAATTATTAATCGGTGGTAAAAAAAAAAATAGCTGACATATAATTGAATTGATGAACTAATGATTGCAGCTCGAATATTTGCCACGGTTATCATTACTGTGCTGTGTTTGAATTAACAAACAGGAAACCTCTTCATTTAACAGCCTGAACACTGATTGGACACCCAACAATACATCAGTACAAACACTCAGATCGTAGTCGTGTTTGCAGTTCCCAATGATCTCGTCTACTATCTGTATCTAAATGCTCCCCATTAAAGGTCCAACACTTGAACACTGACAAAAGATTCAGCTTCAACCAACCCACTAATATCCAGAAACTTTTCCACCAGTGATTTGCATTGCAAATTCGGTGCAATTTAAAAAAAAAAAAAAAAAAAAAAAAAGCAGAATGCAAACATTGTTGTTTTTACTGGTTCCTGTTTTCCCACTCTGACCCCAACGAGAACAAATTTCCCCCTAAAACGCCCCTCCAGCATCCTAAGTGATCGTCTGTGGCTCGAATATGATGCTGTGAATTTCCTCTTCGGGACATTAAAGATAGTTTTGTTTGAGAGCTCACACTCGTATAAACGTCGGTTCTATGGACGAGAGTACATGCAAGGAAATGAAGAGGACTAAAAACAGTGAAGCAATGGTGTCAGTGATGTGAGACGGATGGATGGCGATGTGTCCGTGTTGTTCACGCCGCACCAGTTAAAGAGTCCAGACATGATGGAAGAGGCAAAAATGAAAAATAACACTTCCAGCCCAATAAATGAGTCCTAAATAAGAGGGCAGTACTGTTATCTGTGGTGTTTTTAACTTTGCTTTTACATTTATTGCATCTTTTGGTACCACGAGTTATTCTTATTAATTTAAAATCAACTATTGAAATCGTGCTTATTTTTTTAAAAGTCAAAAATGATATTAGATTAGTTTGCTAGTAAGTGGACTGATGATGATCCAGTGAGTTAAAGGATCTAATGAGTCATGAAAATAAAAATAAAAACCAACAGTAGTGATACAGGCGTGTAATGGATATAGATGTTTGCAGTGCTATGAGGCAGTGTACAATGATTACACACATCAGCGAAGGTCTTCAACCAAACGGTGATACAACTCCTATAGTCAAGATTACTGAGGTCACGTCTTACCTGTGGTTCATTCATATAAAACACTGAAGTCGGCAATAAAGTATAAATCTCAGAAGATATTTGTAGTTTGGTCTACATCATATTATATATCAATATTTAACAAAATATATGTTAACTAAAATTGCCAAATGGTTAAAAGTCATGTGAAATTGTAAATCTATTTACAGAGTAAGAATTAAATACATAAAAAATAAATTAACCAAACTGTTTAGAAAATATACAACATTTGAGCGGCGCGTATTGCCACCTTCCTGAGTGAACAGTCTTTTGCCCTCCGACCTGATGTCACTGGTCCAAATAGTTTCAGCTGGAGCTGCAAGAAGACATGGAATGAAAAAAAAAATTAGACAAGTCCACGTCCACAGAGATGAAAACATGAGACTTTCATGTGGCCACCTGTCAGCAGCGTCTTGGTCGGCGTCAGCACTTCTGTCTGCTTTGGATGCAGGCGCTTTCAATTTAGTGGGATCTAAAAAGAAAGAGAGAGGAAGTCCGTGTGTGTTCACAAAAACATTTGAATGTGGATCATGAGCAGTAAAAAAGAAAAAAAAAAGCTCCTCTACCTTGAATCCAGCGGATCTGCGTCGCCGGGCCGTAACCCTGCTCGTTCTTAGCAGCGATGCGGAAGACGACGGCTGGCCGGTTGGAGGCGGAGCGGTCGATGTGGGCGTTGTCCAGGTGGGCGGAGCTGACTGAGCAGGAAGTCTTGGTGCCGCGATATATCCTGATAAAGGCCATCTGACCGGGTCGCTCAGAGCTGCTGGGGCGGCTCTTCCTCACCGCCATGTACATGGAGTACTCCAAGATCCGGCCTGACAGAGACGCCGGAGCCTCCCACGTGATGTGGACCGAATCGTTGGCCTACGCAGATAGAAGAAAAATATTATTCCACAAGATCCCGAGGCAATCGATAATATTTCCTTTCCCTGTGTCTACATGTCCTCGTTACAGCTGCCACCTTGGTAATCTTGACAGCAGAGGGCGCTCCAGGGAAACCGGGCTGGCAGGTCTTGAACTCGCTGACTGGGCTGAAGTCTCCCTGGCCGAAGCAGTTGACGCCTGCAACTCTGAACCTGTAGGTCTGACCTGGACTCAGCTCCTGCTTCTCCCTGCCCTGGTAGTCCTGAGGCCCCGGCAGCTTCCGCTGAGGGAAGGGCTGGTGAGAAAGCAAAGAGAATTCATGTCTGAGTGAGCTGGAGGAGTAACTGAATAAAGAAACAGCCAGGATGTGTGGTGTTTACCTCTCTCGTGTTTGCAGGCCTGCTGCTGACTGACGTCACCTGGTCACCGTCAGCAGGTAGAAAGTAGTGGCTGACCTCAGAGAAGAGTGCTCTGAACACACCGACATCAAACCACGTTGCCGCTCCTGGATTCTGCTGAGGTGGCGGTTTATAATGTTAGTTAAGAACAGGCCGAGTGTGAGAGCTGATCATCACTGTTCAGAGGTGGATCTGACCTGATCTGCGTGGGCGTACAAATCTGAGCTCTTTTCAGATGAATCTGCTTGTTTGTCTGTAAAAATCAGAAGAGAAAACAACACGTGAACTTCTCATTTTAAAATCCTCAGCCTCCTGCAGTCTGTTCTAACAATGATGTTCGAGCTTGAACATCGTTGTTACCTGACTGGTGCTGAGTGGAGCTGCTGACCTCTGATGTCTCCTGTTCAGCTGCTACAACAAATACAGAGAGAGAGGGTTTAAAATCAAAGCTGTGGAGGAGACTGTTGAGACTGCACGGCTGCAGGAGTGTGAAAACAGACATCTTTCTGAAAACAGAACCAACACTGCTTTTATTGCGTCTTACAGTCAAATGTTAGAGATCATTGTGGGTAAACCAGAATTCAAGCAGCGATGACATGACAACACAACTCACTGCAGCGTTTTGAGTCGTCTTCCAGGTCTCTGGCAGCTCTCCTCCCTCCCTCCATTTGAGTTTTTGCTGAGCCATTTGAAGATTTTACTGAAGCGTCCTGCTGCGTTAAAGCATCCTGAAAAACAAAGGAGAACATTTAAGCACGAGATCTTTTTGTTCTAAGCCGAATCCCAAACAACGCTTCATTACATCTGGATAATATGGTTGACATCAAACTCAGTCTTATTTCCTCCCCAAACTACTTTATTAATTGTTACCTGACAGTATTTCTTCACTATGCCACATTACTAACTTTAAACGTTGCTAAACCTGGAGGAAGTTTATTCATTCATTACTGTAGTGGCTGGTTTTTCTTTGTTCGTAGGAAGGCTGTAGCTCAGACGGTAGGGTGGGTTGCACACTAATCGGAAGGTTGGTGGTTCAATCCCCAGCTCCTCCTGTCCACATGCCTAAGTGTCCTTGAGCAAGACACTGAACCCTAAGTTGCTCCCAATGTTGTACCATCAGTGTGTGAATGTTCTCCTGATGGCAGCACCCTGCATGGTGATCTGTCTCATTAGTGTGTGAGTGGGTGAATGGGAAAACCATGTTAAAGCGCTTTGAGACCGAAAGGTGATAAAGTGCTATACAAGTACAGACCATTTACCATTTGTTAGGATACTGTAGGCGAGAACATCTGTTAAAGGGCTTGTTTTTACTGGTGTGTGGTAGTAACACCAGAAGGTGGCGGCAACTCACCTAAAAGCCTTTTGCAATTAAGCAACAGGAGAAGAACGTGTTACGCTGTTACTTTAGACATTATAGTGGAAACAGGAGAAACAATCAAAGACTACTGCAGCCTTCAAAAAGTGTGGAAGTCCATACAAAAAAAAAAAGAAGTGTAAACCCTGTAAGGTTAGAATATCTTAACAACTATGCACAATTGTTTTAGAGCAAAACACAGAGCAGACAAATGCAATATAAGAGTTGAATAGTTCCCAGTAAATATCCAATAGCATTTTCAAAATGCACATCCATGTTAGATATGATCTAAATAATAGTACTGACATATCTATCTTTGGTCTGCTACGACAACATGGGTGCATGCACACATAACAAGCTTTATTTACAGATTTAAGTACATTATGAAGGTGCACCTACCTGAGCTGATGCTTTCTTGTCTCGATTAGTCTTTCCTTCACTTTGTTGTTGTAGTGATTGAACTCCTGAGAAAAAGAGAGCGACAGAAAATGTTACAGAAATGTCTGTTCTCCATCATTATATCTCCACGTGTACCTAACAGCGCTGAAGTTGATGCTAAATATTCGCAGCATCCTCCGGTTCTCTCTACAAACATCCATCAGATCTACAGAGAAAACGTTTCTTCTAACGTCATGAAACGTTTGAAAAAGTGACGATGTGACTGAACGTCTGCGCTCTCCTCACCAGCAGCGTGTTTATCCTTCCCGTTCTGTCCATCTGTTCCGGTTGGATCGACTGCTGTGGTAACTGGACCTCTGACTGCAGTGCTGGGAAGATACACAGGCTGGACTTGGAGGACATAGCAGTCTGCTGCAGCCAGGGGGCGCCACGCCACATGGAGCATGCTGACTGTGGATTTGATGAGTAACACTGGCTCTGGGATCGCTGGTTGATCTGAGGGCAGAGTGGAGGACATTATACAAGTTGTTTTTGTTTGTTTCTTAGTGCTGACCTTTACCGTCTCCACCCGGCCTTCTGTTTCTCACCTGTCTCCAGGTACCACAGGTCCTTGCAGCAGACCTGGTAGTTCCAGCTCTTGCGGTATCCGTCGCGGCCGCTCCAAATGTAAATCCTGGAGCCGACGGTGGTGGTGCAGTGGCCGGCCCTGGCTCTGGGCCTGCAGGCATATGGGTCGTCACTCTGTGGTCCCTGGCTCTGCAGCTGGGACTCCAGATCATCCTGCTGCTCTGGGCTGAGATTCTGCCAGCTCATCGTGTCTGTGAGAGGAGAGGAAGGAAACAGTGAACTCGCTGACCCGGCCAACACACGGGTCCAATATTAAACGAGCAATTCCAACGACATTTTCAGTGAGACGCACTGACCTAAGTTGAGTACACTCAAGGAGTTGGTGCAGACCCATTCGGTTCCTGAAGCGATGTGTTTGTCTGACTCAGGAACAGGAATCCAGCCACCAAAAACATACATCCTGCAGACAGATGAACACACTGTGATTTTGTCAAACTCGACATCTTTAGCACATATGATGCATAGATTTAAGAATCCTTTACTTGTTTCCGATGACACTGGCAGAGTGAAGGCTTCTGGGAAGAGGTGTGGAACCCCTTGTTTCAGGCGTTGACCAAACCATCGTGTCTGAAGGAGAGAGAAAGATAAAGAGAAGTATAAATACTCCAAATTGCTGCTCTTCATTCAAAGACAGACGTGCAGACATGCAAATAAGCCGACCACAGTTTTGCATGCAAGACAATCTGGCTTTTAAAGGATGCAAAATGTTCTGTTTTCATTTCAGAAACTTGCAGATAGTCAATAATCTGCAAAAGAAAGATGCGTCCTACCAAGATCCAGCTGCCACAGGTCATCCAGTCGGCATCCTTGCATCCCTCCAAAGATGTAGAGCTTCGGGGAACCGAGGCCAGTGTAGACAACTGAGGTGTGGGACTCGCGTGCGGAGGGACCGCCACCCTTCGTCTCTGGGATGTTCCAGCCTCTTGCCCCCGATACCGACTGCAGCTCCAGCTCATAGAAGTCGCCCATATATCTAAAATGAGAAATAGTCAAACTCTCTGTGAACAGTTGCTGGGTGACAACTGTCTCACAAACAGGTCAGTAATTCATGAATAATAACTCATGTGTTCAGTAAACCCAAATCAAACACGGGTGTACTTTCTGACCTCGCCACACCCTCATCAAACAGAAACAAACTCACCTCACCTTCTGCAACCTTGTTTATCTACAACCCTGAAAAGTCCTGCGTGAACAAACTAGTTTGCAAATTCTCCCTGTCCTGAATGTATAGAGAGCAGTTTAGACGGTACCTTGGTACATTGCCGTTGGGTTCCTCGCTATCATTGGCCAGCCCTCCAAACAGATAACACTTATTACCCACAAGAGTAAAGCTGTGTCCAATCCGAGGGCACGGAGGCGAGCCGTTTCTGGGAGCTCTCGGCTTCAGCTTCTTCCACAGCCAGCGACTCGCCTAAAGAGCAAAACACATAAATCTAAAAAACGATCTACGTAACATCGTTAGGGTTTGAATTCCCACTGAAGGAAAGGGACGGCACTACCTGAAGTTCATAGAGGCTGTTGGTGTACCTCCCAAACTCAACCATGCCGCCGAAGACCAGTATTCGGGTGCCTTCACAGACAAAGCCGTGAGCAGCACAGCCTGGTGGGATGTCCCCCCTCACCGCAGGTAGAAACCATTGTTTTGAGACTGGAAGAAAGGGCCGACGTCATTAGGCATCACGTTGACGGGTGGCTTGAAGATATTTTATGCATTTACAGCTGGGCGATATGGAAAAGATCAAATATCACATTATGTTTGACAAAAATACCTCAATATTTACACTGTGACGATATTACAGAGATGTTTATTGGTGCTTTCACGAAATATTTACATCGTTAGATATTTGATTAAACAGTCATCATTAATGTTGATGTGAAGACAAAAGTGAGTAAAAGAAAAATAATAAAACAGAAACATCAGTCTGAGTTCAGAGAATGACGTCACTTCACTAAAAATGCAGCCTTCAAAACCAGCCAGCAACTAAGTCATAAAACAACATACTGAAGCTAGTCAGCTGACGTAACACCCTCAAGCTCGGGTTGGTGGATAGTTTACAACAACAAACCGGAAGGACGGTGGCCGAAGTAATTCTGTAATGTGTTTTTTTCTGAAAAAGAGGACTCGTCGTTTCCCGATGGAGCATGCTAAAAACATTAGCCGCTAACGTTAGCGTACCAGTGTTGTAAACATGGACGTCCTCCGCGATCCCTTCGTTTCCACCACCGAAAACAATGATTAATTCCCGGATCGCAGCCGCTCGGTGGCCGTGTCTGGACCGCGGTGTTACTCCTGTGACGGAGTTAACTTTCCTCCACTGCGGCTCCTCTTCGCCGGTGCTCATCTTCCCGTTGGGGAGCCTGAAGTTTGGCGGTGTTGACGCTTCAAAGATGTGGGCGGGGCGAAGGGGGGCATCCGGAAGTCCTTACACAGATATGGAAACATACTGATGTCTCACTCTGGTGTTTTTATTGGGGATGGAGTATCAAAACTGTGAGGGGGGGGGGGGAAGCAAAGTAGTTAAATAGGTAAATTTAACAACGTGGAAAGACAGACAACTGTTTGGTGGTTGTACATGTTTGATTATGACTTTCTGATGATTCATTTGACAACATATAAAATGAGTGAAAAGACAGAAAGGTTCAATCCACCTTCTCTGTTCTATTATTCAAAAGCTTGCACCATCGTGTCATATTTAATCATCTTTGAAAGTCCCGTTCCTTTCAGCTGTTTGTGGTTGGCCTTAAAGTTAATTTAATTTGTTTTTATGTACTGCAGAAAATAAAACATGTTTAAATTGTTATGAGAACAGAAAGGCGCTGCGAAGCCAAAGAAGGATGACAGAGTTGAGTAAAAGAAAAGAAAAAGAAGCAAAAAAATCTCAAAGAAAATCAGCAAATTAGTAATTTAATTTGTATTTCTAATTTTATGCAGCTAAAGTGTGTCCACCTTCAGAAAGTTTTTTTTTTTTTTTTTTTTACAATAGCCTATAGACTACTGCATTTTGTCAAAGTGGAATCAGAGATTGGCCAACATTTTATAAGTTTCCGACAGTCCAAAACCTGACCGTGTGTGTGTGTGTGTGTGTGTGTGTGTGTGTAGGAACAGGAACCCCTCCCGCTGAGCAGGAAGAGGGTGACGTTAGTTGTCAGTTGGCTCGTGCAGTCAGAATTACAATAATTGTCTGTTCGTGCGTGTGCGCGTGTGTGTGTGTGTGTGTGTGTGTGTGTGTGTGTGTGTGTGTGTGTGAGTGAGTGAGTGAGTGTGTGTGTGTGAGAGAGAGAGAAATAAAAGGAACTTGTCAGCCTGAAGGCTATTGAATTGAATATTGTTAAGTGAAAGTTTGTGTCCATATTATGCGTGGCTTTGTCCCCTGATCGGAGTGTGTGTGTGTGTGTGTGTGTGTGTGTGTGTGTGTGTGTGTGTGTGTGTGTGTGTGTGTGTGTACGTGACAGAGAGGGTAGTTGACGGGGTGTGTTTATGGGAAATTGAGATTGTGTGTGTGTGTGTGTGTGTGTGTGTGTGTGTGTGTGTGTTTACTCAGACGGGAATACTGCGCCAGAGGAAGTGCGCCCGCTCTCCGTCTGCGCGTCCCGACTTCCTGCTCTGAGGCAGGAGAGAGAAAAGCTGCGGATCCGCTTTCAGACAGCGGGGCAGCAGCAGCATGGAGCCCCAACACAAGACAGACACACCGCTTTAAGAAACGAACGCACACATCACGCACGGGCAGACGGACAGAGGAGCAGCGGCCGTCCACATCTGGGTAGGTGCCATGTTTCCTTCCATCGACAACTTTCTGAAGTTAGCCTGCGAACTTTTGCGTAATGGAGAGACAGAAGCGGACTTGCATCATCTATTGGTGTATTTGTTGAAACCTTATAACGGTCAGATACTCACTGTCAACTTGAAAACTCGGTTAAAAGCCGCGCGTAAACTGTTAAATCTGTGCGTAAAATGGGTTAAAGCTGTGCGTAAAGGTGTTAAATTGCGCCTTAAGCGCTTCCCACTTCGAAACAAACAGTGAAACAAACAACACTCCGCTTTGGGAAGCTAGATTTAAAAATAAATAATTATAAAATGAGTTTAGTGTACCAGCTGCTGTGGAAAAATCCGCTGTGGCTCCTTTAAAAATGAAGTAGTAGACTTTCTGGTTTGTCTGGACCGCGCAGACTAATTGCCATGCGCTTCCGGATTGAAGCTGGCAGCAGACAACATCTTGAAAATGAGTCACTGGTGCAAAACAAAGAACCATTTGAGTTCCAGCAGAACCCCCACTCCTTCTCCACACACACACACACACACACACACACACACACACACACACACACACACACACACACACACACACACAGTGACATACTTCCAAAAATAAGAAATAAAACGACTAGAGAAACGAGATGGATGTGTGGCTTTTGGGTTGGTTTGTTTCCGCTAGATGAAGCGTTTCCAGAAGACAGAATGGGTGTCCGATAAATTTACATTTATGTGTTGGTCATCCATGACTTGTGAGCTTCAACTAGGAGAGAGAGAGAGTTAGTACAGTAAACTTCAACTTGTGACACAGAGGAGCAGTGCATCAGACTACTTTTATTCTGAAATTCCATAAATCAGCATTTCCTGCTGCTTAGCTTCTCCCCAGTCCAGATTTGTCAAGAGTAAAACGTCAGAAAGTCAGCATCGATCAGAGTCTGACATCAGGACATGTATGTATTCCCCACATGTTGTTGATGTACATCTGCATGTGTGTGTGTGTGTGTGTGTGTGTGTGTGTGTGTGTGTGTGTGTGTTTAGGTGGTGAACATCTGTTCAATGTTAAAAATAACAGAACTTTATACAAATGACAGATAGTGTGTGTCCCCGGTGACAGGAAGTCCTGGAGAGTGGAGGCCTTTCACCGGGGAATCACGCCCCTGAAGCTGAATGACAGGAAGTCCTCGTTTAGACAGTCAGACAGACATCACCTCACACACACACAACCCCATGCAGGAAATAGGAAGCAACAATATGGCTGGTTGTGTGCGTTCATGATGACGGGTCATTGTTTGTACCAAATTTCCCCGCCTCACACACACACACACACACACACACACACACACACACACACACACACACGCACGCACACACACACACACGCACACACACGCACGCACGCACGCACGCGCACACACACACACACACACTCACACACACACACACACACACACGCACACGCACACACACTGCTGGTTGGTTTCCTTTAAGAGAGACACAAAGATAAATATGCATACTGTATTTCTAGATGGAGTTGGTGGTGGATTGTTGTGGTGAAATGTTACAATATGTTGTTATGAACACAGTCAGAGTAACCATCAGTTCTGGTTGTGATGAACATGTTTACACCTCCAGCATTAAAGAGGCAGATGTGGTTACCATGGGGATTTCTGATGCAAACTGTAAAGTCTTCTCTGTCATATTGTCATGGCTGCAAATTTCATCTCGCTATAATGAGTTATCGGTTGTTTTTCTTTTCACCGTACATATAGTGTGCTTCTGCGGCACGGTGTAAACGAACTGGCCTGAGAGAGGAGACGGAAACAGACAGGCAGACACTCACAGACAGTCAGTGGCTTCCAGGTAAACACGTCGGTTAGACCCATGCTTGTCTTGGCAGAAGGTCATTGACCACATCCTGCTTTGTCGCCATGGAAACGTCTAAAAAAACCAGCCAGCATATGGACCGCTCTCTCTTTCTCTCTATCACACACACCCACAATGTCAGATAGCATATATATGTGAAAGAACAAGAAGTACGTTGGCACATTATCAGATTTTGAAAAACAATCAGGATTACAAATGAGCTTTCTTAGTTACTAGCTAACAAATAAATATAATTTTAGCCTTTTAAATTTGTTTTGTTATGTTAACACAAAAGCAAACGCGGGTCAAATGACATCTATCTTTTCAGAAATGATCACACCGATGATTCATCTTCCGCAACACCTTATTATGCACACTTCCTGTGTCTGTTCACAACTTGTGTGAGGGTCAGAAGGAGCAAAAACACAAACTAGTACATGCAGCCACACAGGATCCGTATAGTACACGCCAATTAAAAGTGAATGAATTACAAAGTATCCCAAACAAAAATACAAAGTCAATTTCTTTTAAAAACAGAGTGGCTTTCTCCATAATGAAAATTTGTGCTGTTAAGTAACCACAGCGAGGGAATTAATTTACCAATATAATACATTTTGCTCATCAAAATGATTTTTCAAATGGCCATCACCTCTTGATGATGTGTATAAAGGTTCCTGATTCAGAATTAAAGCAAAAACAATCAAATCAGGGACTGATTTCCATTTAAAAAAAAAAAAAAAAATCATAAATAAGTGAAATCTCTAAATTCATAATGGGTCATATGGTCCTTATTTCTAGATTAAAGTGTTGCTGTCAGCTGATAACTATATTTAAGGAAGATGAGTCTATTATAAGTCTATTATTTAAAGGATGGGCTGATTGTTTACGTTCTAAAATGAATTTGTAAAAGTATGAGACTACTCCATTAGTGAGAGACCAAATTCTGAGTAAAGATGAGTTGAAGGGCCAGCGCTGTGTGCTTGTGGTTTTTGGTGGAGCTTGTATCAGAGGAAGGATCAGCGTGCCATTTCTGCTGACGTCAGCGACCCTCCTTTTTTTCCTTCCTTCTTTTTATGTCTCCTGCGACGTCTGAGTCCCTTAACAGTCTGGGAGGCTGAGAAATGATCTAAATTTAAGGACATATTTGATAATCTATACAGTTATTTTATCATTTTTTTCACTATTTATTGACTTGTTTTTCTGAGTTGCGGTTTAACTCTTAACTACATTAATAGAGACAGCTTTCTGGGACATCAACATATACATCAGGTTTCATGTACACAGCTGAAGTATACTGTTTATTATTACCTTTAACTGTCAATTATAAAGTTGCACTGATCAATATTTTTATGATAATCCTGAATCCAGGAAATGTGTCGAATGTGGAAAGCGTTATTGACGAATCCACAGAGACTTATCACTCTGAACTGTGCAGTTCATCTCAGCCAACTCAGCATTGTAGGGTCTTTTAGCTTACAGCTTTGTTTTTATTTTACAGCCTGTAACTTTTTAGTTTTGATTCCGTCTCACCGCTCTCATCAAAGCAGAATGCTGCAGCTGTTACCCACAGAAAAAGTGATGAACCTACTCGGCAGTAGAGCACGTAGCTGCAGCAGAGACCGATATTCCCCTCCTATGTGAGCCAAAATACAGTTAAAAGGACACTTTATATTTGACTTACATTCACCAGTTCACCAGAAACTGGGAATTGGTTTGCAAACTTGCTAGCCATGACAACCTTTTAAAGACCTGTCATGCAAGAAGTGGTATTTATTTATGACTGGGCACCTACACCACTGTCTAAACACAAAGCGCACAAAAACATAATCGGGGGTGTGGTGGTAAAGTGTTACACGCTTCTCCTGGGAGATCAGACTTGGACTTAGAGTTTAGACTTTATTAATCCCACAGTGGGGAAATTTAGTCATCACAGCAGCATAGAAACACAGTTAGGGGGAAAAAAAAAAGGTGCACACAATAAGAAAAAATTACAAATGCGTATACAATAAAATAAGATAGAGAAGTAGAATTTTTTTGAAAAATTAAGACCAATCAATAAATACACACACACCCACAAACTATACACACCAACAACAAAAAAATACAGCTTGGGATGAATGGAAAGTGTCAGGTGCTATGAAATGAAATACAGTAAAACATTATTTTAGGCTGGTGTTGAACAGTCCGACAGCCGTCGGGACAAACGACCTGCGGCAGCGCTCTGTCCTGCACTGAGAGTGCAGCAGTCTGCCGCTGAAGGAGCTGCTCGAAGCTCCTTCAGTCTCAGACATCCTCAACCCAAGATACAGAGAGCAAGAAGAGACCCCTGTATAGATCCCGATATGATTTTGAAGTTTTCATTTTAAGATGAAACACTTTCATAATGTTGATTTAAGGTTATAATATGTCAGCGTTGTGTTTACCGCTTGTTCAGTTCCCCCCACGTGTCCTCCAAAAAATGAACCAATGCTGCTTGATTACCCATTTCGGAAAAGATTCTTCTTTTTCCTCCACCAACAGTTGCCATGTGACACTCTAATTTGTGCTGTGAAGCAATCCTGTTGATACAAGCCAAAAAGATTGACACACTTGTGTGTTGGTTGACCTGCTTTTATTCAGTCCTGCTTCTTCACTGCAGCTCGCCCGTGTCTCTGGTGTCGCCCCGTCATGGAGAGCTCCATCACACTCTGGCAGTTCCTGCTGCAGCTGCTGCTCGACCAAAGCCACAAACATCTCATCTGCTGGACATCCAACGACGGCGAGTTCAAACTGCTCAAATCGGAGGAAGTGGCCAAGCTGTGGGGGCTGCGCAAGAACAAGACCAACATGAACTACGACAAGCTGAGCAGAGCGCTGCGCTACTACTACGACAAAGTACACAGCAGACACATTGAAACTATACAATACAACCGTCTCAGTGGTTTGATGTCCTGAAATGTGTTTGAAATAAAAACGAATTTCTTTGTTCTTCTGCAGAACATCATCAAGAAGGTGATCGGTCAAAAGTTTGTCTACAAATTCGTGTCGTTCCCTGAGATTCTGAAGATGGACCCTGCGGTGGTGGAGTCGGGTCGCAGCAGCGAGGAAGGCGGGGGGACGACATCTGAACCTGAGGCTGAGGATGAGGATGGAGGTGAGAGGAACCAGTACCTCCACTCTGGCCTGTACTCCTCCTTCACCGTCAGCTCCCTGCAGCTCTCCTTGGAAGGCCACCGGCCAATCAAGACAGAGCCCAGGTCCGATCGCCATGACGACAGCTCCTCCGTCATCCGATTCATAACCAACCGCGGCCACTCCTCCCTCTCCTCCACTCCACCCCCATCCTCGACCGAGAGCTCCCACTCCTCCAGGCTGTCTCCCGGGCTGGTCCGCTCTACCTCCTGCTCCTCCTCCTCCTCCCCACCACAAAGCCCCGCCCACACATGGGTGAGGGGGCGTGGCCGGAGCACAGACACTGATGAGTCCGAGCCCAACGCTCAACCTCTGAACCTGTCGTCTGGTCAGAGGGAGAGGGAGAGGGAGAGGTCACAGAGCACAACAACGCCGGAGAGGAGGGGACTGGTCAACAGCAAGCCTTTGAAAGGCAGGAAACCCAAAGGCTTGGAAATCTCCGCCCCTTCTCTCCTCCTGACAGGAAGTGACCTCGTCTCCATTGCCCTCAACAGCCCGGCACTTCCATCAGGGTCCCTGACTCCTGCTTTCCGCACCGCACAGGTACAACATGACGCCCCTGTACACACACTAGTGCCTCCGCAAACGCAGCACAGGAAATAGGTCAGGAGAGAGACGCAGAGTTACGGAGAGAAGGAGGGAAAAAAGAGAGTTTGGATGAGGAAAGTCAGACAGGGAGGAGATGGAAAGAGGTGAGCGGAAAGAAAGGAGGAGGCGAGGGAGGGAGGAGGTTCATAAGTGAAGCCATATGTTCCTGAAGCTCCTGATTCACTGGCAACAACACGCTGACCAAACCAGGACAGTCTGACTATATTCAGGCTTCCAGCTGACGCTCATATCCAGACTGAGTAATGGTACGCTGCTGTGTGTACATCACCGACGGAAAATTAAAGTGTAGGCTAAACCATTCATCCATTACTCAATATGCTCATGTGGTTGGTTTTCATATCTACAAGCTCAACATCAACCACAGCAACCTTCCTCAGAAATGTTTTCCAGATTTGGTCCTCCTCTTTTTAATTCGGATCATAATCCAAATAAAAGTCCCCGTTACCCACCTGAAACCGGCTCATGGTGGTTGCTGCTCTTCGATGGGTCTGAAAACTCAATGCAACCGCAGAACTAGAGAAAAAAACGTAGAATCATGCACCATAAACTGATCCCGAGAAAACAGCTTAGTGGAACCGAACATCACTAATTGATCTAAAACAAACATCATAAATCGATTTTCATCAGCAATTTGTGCTGATAAAGTACATCTGAGGGAGAGAAATGATGACACTGATCAGGGACTAATGGCAGCCAGTGAGATATGACCAAAGCACAACTCTGTGTCTGTTCACAGGAAGAGTTTGAGATAACTTCCTGCCATGAAAAACAGATTTCAAACATTTTGTTTTCAATAGACAGCCAGTCACAGAGACATGACAGGAAATAACGGGGAGAGAGATAGAAAATGTACTTGAAACCAAAGGTCTCCCGCTGGATGCAAAGTAGGACAGCACCTTGGACCTCGAGGCTACCAGAACACACCAGGACAGTTTCAAAGATTTCCCTGCCTTTGAGCAGATTCAGGTAAATAGCTGTCATTGCTAAAACAAAACAGGGTTGAAAAGAGAAAATACTCAGTGGTTGTACCTGAGAAGGTAAACGCAAAGGTATTGAATAAGCTGTTGTTCCTTCACCTTTTAGTTGCTGCTTCTGTAGAAATGTAAAATGAATCTACGTTAAATATGAGAGACAGAAGAAAGACTGGACAGAAAATAGAAGTCATGAATTGTGTATGAGTGGAACTTCCTGACCTGGAAAGAGGCGCCTGCCAAGTCGGTCTGTCTGGTGGATGCGAGTTCACCAGAGGGCAGACTTGGCTTTGAGCTCCGGGTGAGACTTCACGACACGACCGACTCTGAGCGGCTCTCTGGACGTGTTGCCAGAACAAACACCATCATCTCCTCCTCTGTGTTTCTCCCCTGACGTTTCATTTGTTTGTTTTTTTGTCTGTGTAGACTCCGTCTGGTCTGCTGCTCGCTCCCAGCCCTCTGCTCTCCAATATCCATTTCTGGTCTAGCATGAGTCCAGTGGGACCCCTGAGCCCCGCCCATCTGCAGAGCCACGCCCCCCTCTTCCAGGTAACACTCGTTTATTTGTCTTTCCGTGCCTGCGTGGACGTTCACTGACTTGGCGTTTCCTAAAGCCCTGCGAGGTTCAACTAACCCAAAAACTGCCTCCACCCTGAGCCCATGCCGTAACCCAAATCTACATCAGACACCACAAGTAGCTGAAGGCCGAGTGTGTTGGACATAAACTGGCTTGAATGATGAACCATCGGACTGAACTGTACGGCAAGAGAGATAATCTGTGGGCATATGAGTGAAGGGGCTAAAACTGTGATGTCATAGAGAAGCGCAATAAGGAGCACTGACTTTTTCTAAATAAACTCTCACACACAAATTATATCCCGATTTTGTCTCTTACACGGTGGAAAACAGTCTCGTGCGTAATTACGTCAAATGTGTTGAGGAAAAGGTCAAATGGTTTCATGTAGAAACGACACGCAGTCTTGGAGGAGATGGATTTTCTACCTTTAAACCTCCGTTTACAGCAAATCCCTCCCTCATCTAACTGCAGGCCTTTTATAGTCATTTCACACTGCAGATTTACCTCTGCAGTTGTTTTCATACAGCCCTGTGTGTGTGTGTGTGTGTGTGTGCGTGCGTGTGTGTGTGTGTGTGTGTGTGTGTGTGTGTGTGTGTGTGTGTGTGTGATTCACCGTGTGCCAAGGTTTCAAAATAAGCTACAGATGTTTCCGTTCTGGCGTGGACAAGAAAAGGGGGCAACTTCCTGCTGGCTCGGGGGGGAAAGGGAGAAGAGCTCCTCCCACCCATCACAACTCACACACACAGACACACACACACACACACACACAAACTCCCAAATAATGGCCAGCATTTTTGACCTGGGAACAGGATCTGGTCTTTACAACGTTGGTGTGCTGCCATATTTAAAAAGGTGCTGTGAGAGGGCAGACGTCTGTCAGTACCAATAGTCCAGACTTTAATGATATTCAAATCTGCCACCAAAACCACTATACATTTTATATATTTACAATTGTGACCATATTAGTCCCCTTTTAAAGCACTGCCCGAGTGCTTGACTGTGGTGTACCGGCCATTGGGAATATTAGGACAAAAACCAGCAGGCCTTCAAAACATCTGTCACTTTACCATCCTTCTCTTTGTTCGAGCGGAGTTTCTTCCCTCTTAACGACTGGTACCCGTGAATGTGCATCGGTTACCGAGTCACTGTATTCAGAGGGTGGGCTATGTTTGTCACTGTTGAACGTTACTGCCCTTTATTCGATTTTAATGGTTAACGGCATCGACAAAATTCCCTATCTTGCGATGTTATTGAAAGTGAGAAATAATTCAAGGATCGACCCCGTGATTCGGACGTTTCGTGCCCCTGGAAAGTATCAAATGTCTGAGTTTGCGTCGGGAGAAGCCAATAACACAATCAATGATTTTGAACACTTTCAGTTATTCAAAACCAAGAATGTAGGAATGCTAGTTTTGTGTGCTTGAACTAAGGATCTGACCAGATTCCTTGAAACTTTGCCATGGCAATAGTAAAAATAATCAAATTTCCTAAGAATCGTTGTGTTTTGGGCTGAAACGTCGTTGGTGTGTTTTCCACATCTAACTCTCGCCGTCCCCCTGCAGTTCCCCTCTCTGCTGAATGGACCCATTCCTCTGCCTTTACCCAGTTTGGACGCTCCCTCTCATCTGCTGCTCTCCTCCAGCTCCTACAAGTCCTGATGCCGACCCGAGCTCCAAGAGAGAACTGGGCCGAAGTGTGCCGAGGTGGCACAGACCAGCACGGATCGGAACCGGACCAACAATCATTAAACTCTAATGATGAAACCACAGAGGATTCGGACTCCCTCTGAGTGCAGTTACACTTTGATCTGAGACCTGTTTCTCTGTATTTATTACAGAAGAAACAGGAGCTTCACTCTGAAGCGTTGCTCTCCGAGAAGAGTATTCACATCACACATTTATTTTGTATGTTTAGTACAGTTCAATCTTAACATCTGCCATTGGCGGTTTCCTTTTTTCAGGATCAAAACCTATGATTTTTTTTTTCACATGCAAAGAAACTGAGTGGAGGTCATAGTGCTTCTCATCTCATTTTATAACCCATTTCATGCCACTTGGTCTCAAACTTCAGTGAAACAGACTGGTTGAAATTTGATTAATGTTTTTTCTATTTCCCTCCCTGCTTGACTGATTCCAATATCCACACATCTGACTCAACCACAGGAAACCCGCTGAAATACTTGTCAGGATTGAAGCGATAACACGACCTCACTGAGCCAGAAAACTCTGTTTTCCACAAATGCAGAAAATTCTCTTAAAAAGATTCAAGTACAGCTTCTTACATGTTTGTTGTGTAGCACAGAAATGTTTTTTTTTTTTTTTTGATAAGTCTAAATGTTACATGAGAAGGTTGTCAGCCCTCTCATGTATGAAGCTACAGTCGGGAGACAGTTAGCATATGTCAGCATAAAGAAAGCAGAAAACAAGCTCGCCTTGCTCCGTCCAAAGGTAACAAATCAAACTACCTGCACATAAAAGTTCACTAATGAACTGAAGGGCACTCTGCTGAGGGTTGCCTGGCAAACTCATGGATGCACGAGTCACTGCTCACGGCTCAGTAATAATAATACTTATTAATTGCCATATTAACCAGGAAGTATTAGAGGTACTGGTGAGCAGGTTTTGTTATCTTTGGACTGCTTCATGTCGTTATGCTAATCTAAGCCAACGGGTTGTAGCTTCATTTTTAAAGCACAGGAAAAATGGTGAAAATTTCCTCATGTTATTCAAGAAAGTAAATAGCAAATCTACCAAAATCTTCAATAATTCATGACCATGACGGGAGCATAACTGGATAATTAGAGGCCAGTAAGGTATACTGTGTTTTCCAATTCTACTCCTTCTATCACCAGTTCGGATGTTGAAGAACTTTGGGATTATTGCTCGTCCTTTATTTTTTATTTTTTTTGCACAATAGAAATTTGTCCAGATGTGGATTATTTGAGCCGAACATGTGACCCCATGAGATGGAGCATTCACCGACTCCTAGCAGAGCACCTGCTAGCCAGAGCGCTAAAATGTGGAAGTATGTTTCCTGTATAATTTCCTGGTTTTTTTTTGTTTTTTTTTAATGCACTGTACTTTTAAACCTTGTGCCAGCTGTGCCTATAATGTAAGATTTATGTAAATGTGTTAAGCTTTAATAGACATTCCAGGTCAGAATTGCACAAAAGTTTTTTTTGTAAAATGGCTCCTGGTTATTTTTATAGAGAAATGAATGGAAGCGTATTCTCAGTGATTTGCTTGTTTTCTGCAGTTTTAAAAATAAAATTGACTGGTTGTTTTTTTTTGTTGGAATTAAATGAATCACCTTTGTGAATTCCTCCAGTTTAGTTAAACGTTGAAAGAACGACGACTGCACACAGTGTTTATGAAACAGTTTAAATTTACTTTCGATGGTTATGAGAAATAAATAGTTCCAGTAAAAAGAGTCACACACCAACTGTTCACCGGCAGCTCAGTGTTTCAGAGGTCGAGTTCACAACACAGCAGGCCTTCCATGCATCAGGCACACACACACACACACACACACACACACATACATACAAACACACACGCACACACGCACGCTAAGACAAGTTCACATAAAATTAGGTCATTCACACATTTGAAAAAGTACAGTTTTACATTGATAAATATTGAGCCGTTAAAGAAATCTCCTTTCGTGCATGTTACTGCCGTTCATGTACAAAAAGTCCAATTAGCAGAAACACAGTTTGCAGTTAACAGCGAAATAATAATAAAAAGAATATTAAAACTTCACTGTTTATAAGTCAAGTATCTTCACATGTAGAGACAGCATATGTGAAATAAGGCTTCCTCATTTTAAAGCTGCCTCGAGGGACAAATTGCGTGTCCATGTAATACAGGATACCTCCCATTAATATAATGACCTCTTTCCTGTTAACACAACAATAATCATTACATTATTTTAAATGTAAAGTGTTTTCAGTATATTTTATCTACATTTGTTTGTGTTGAGCTTAGTTTGATCATATTTGAAGCCGTTTTATTCAGCTTCGGAAAATAATTTACGCACAGGAAAAAATATATTCTGTCAACTACTGAATAGATAAGAAATGAAGTGTATTTACAGGATTATTACACTATTAGCTGCAAACTGTGTTCAAGTTCCATGTTGATTCCATGAATGCTATGTTATCAATGAGTTTATCAAGCATTAGTAGTGCTTCCAGCACTTTTCGAGCGTCTCTTACTCGATCGTTATGCAGAAACGGAGAACTCAAGTGTTGCTCAGACAATAAATTTCAAATCTGCACGTAGATGTTGAGCTAAAGAGCTGCAGTCAAAGGAAAACGTGCCTCGGACCTTCTTACAGCTCCCATGTTCACTGTGTGCTATCCAACACACTCCTGGTGTTACTTAGTGCACAAACCTTTGCACCGTTTTGCTACCGTGTCGTTTCCACGATGAGTTTTTCGCTGTGACCAAAGACTGTATTTAAGTCTGCGACTGTCGTTTACACTGTTACTAAAACATTTGACCTTTCAAAAGGAATAGTTTGACATTTTGGGAAATATACTTAATTACTTTTGTGCTGAGTTTTTGATGCCAAGGCAGATGTTTCTCTTTGTACTCTTTTTCTTGTGCGTTGAACATTTAGCTGGAGCGTAACTCTCGATACCATGGCAACTTCCTGGTTTTGTAAAATGAAGAAGATAAAACGTGTTGAAACAGGTCCTGGTCGGCACATTTTCTCACTGTTGTACAGAGGCACACTATTTTCTTTGCATTGTTTTCAGCCTTTGTGCGAAGCTAAGCTTCATAATTAGCACAAAGATATCACAATGGTTTTAATCCTCTCATAATATTCCCAAATTTCTCCCAAAATCTTAAAATTATTTCTTTAAAGCGACGCAACACTTTCAGTCATGAACGTCTGGACATCACCTGACTGATCCTACGTCGGTCCACAGCAGTGAGAAAAATACGTATGAAACTAAATCACACCAGGAATGTGAGGAGCATCAGTGGACATGTGTGACTTTGATTCTTCCATTTGCTTCAGTAAACATGTCAAAAGCGAGACTTCTCAACAGGTTTCATCATCTGTAGCATCACTGTCAGTTGCAAACAACACAACGGGCGGTAAAATCTAAAATTTCAATTTGAAATCTCTTTTTTTTTCTTTTTTTTTCATACAAACGCTGGAGAGCAGTGGTCCGACGCAGATTGGGAAATAACCATTTTTCTTTTTGAACAAGCCTCCGAAAAAAAACAAAAAAAACATGCCACAACGACTGTTGTTTCACAAGGAGAGGTCAAAGGTCACAGACACAGAAAACACATCTTAATACTGTTGGGTAAACTCGGCCACGCTGAGGCCCGGGTCCCTGATTGTAAAAAAAAAAAAAAAAAAAAAAAAAAGAAAAAGAAAAAAACACACTGAAGTGCAAGTTAAAGACGAAGAGTTACTGCAGTGAGATCTCCAAAAGCACACAGAGCGAGAGAGTGGAGCGTGCATGGTTTTTTTTTGTTTTTTTTAAAAAAGCACTGAAGTCCTGGCAGTTTTGAGGGGTTTTAGGGAAGGCTTGCCGGCTTCCTGTGGGACGTCACGTGACTTCCTTTTCAGCTCCGGTATTCCTCGTCTTTAATCCGTGCTTTCCGCTGCAGTCTTAACCGACCGACCGCCCGCCTCCCTCCACACCCCAGTTTTGGTCCCGTCGCACGGTCAAAAAAAACAACAACGCAAGAACCTCCAGCTGGTTGTTGTCGTGTTGATTGTGCTCTGTGTGTGCTTCTTTAACCTCCGTTAATCCACTCAGTTATGTTTTATGACCATCGAGTGCTCCAGTCTTTCTAAACCTGGAAATGCTGTTGAGTTTCTCACGGAAGCTCGAAGAAAAACAAAACATAATCTCCAAATGTAGATATAGATATTAAAAAAATAAAAAATAAAAAAAATAAAGAAACTGAAGCTTTTGGTCTCCAAGCACAACAAGAACAACAAACTTGGATCACAGCGTTGATATCAACATCAGTTGAATATTAACTTAAAAGAAGCCGGAGAATCGCAGTCAGAAGAACAACAGTAACCTCACTGACCGCTCAACTGTGCATGGCGTCTCGAGTTCACATCTTGTGCGCGCACACACACACACACACACACACACACACACACACACACACACACACACACACACACACACACACACACGATGTGTTAAATACAGACAGTAGTAGTTTAGCAGCAAAAAATTCAACCTCACCCCACCCCCCAATAAATAAACACAGTCTCCAAATAGATTCAAATCAGAGTCACTTGCTCAGAGGTGTGTGTGTGTGTGTGTGTGTGTGTGTCTGAGTGTGTGTGTGTGTGTGTGCAGGTAAAGGGGTGGGGGTCGTCACTCCGAGGGGAGGTGGGCTCATGCGAAAGGTTGCTGGGATGTCAGGATGAAGTCGGCCAGTCGACCCTCCTCTTCGTGAAGCGTTAGAAGAGCATGCTTTGCCTCCTGTTGATCTTGCCGTTGCCTGGAAGAAGAGACCAAGACAATAACAATAAAATACCCACAATGCCTTTGGTTGACACTTTCATAAATATAGCACGAGTTTTTAGGTTGTTCAAATGAGACACCACTGATTTTACACAACGTTAAATTTAGTAGAGTACCACTCTATCTGTGTCTTATGATGTCGTCTGTGGATCTCGAGGGAAATTTCTGTAGTTTAAAAAAAATATTTAATGTGTCAATTTATTTATTAGCAGATTTTAATGTCACTAACGTTGTGTGATTTATGTTTTTATTGTGTTGCTTTGATCATTTTAACCAGTAAAGTGTCTCATTAGGGTTTCCTTTTTGTGTTTTTAAAATCAAAATTAAGATCAAAGAACGTTTTTTTTTTATTAAGTCTGTGTTTCAAATTGAAGGTGTGAAGGTGACAAGAAGTGTACATTGAGGAGGCAGGCAGGGTCTCACATTAGACTCTATTCCCTTTGCGTTATGGGAAATGTTCTAAGAGTATGAACTTGACCCCTACTAAGAACTAAAAGTCAGCATATCTCAGCACGTGCTGCTTTGATTTGGGGCATTTTGTTTTTTGAATCTGTCTCTGCTGAGTCCCCCAACATCATGGGAGTGTGAGACAAAAATCCCTGGAGTGTACCTTCAATAACCAAAGAAGAACGACACTGAGAAGCATGTCAGCCTCTGAAAGACTCAAACTTGCCTGATTCCTGCTGATTACTACGTAATCACATTACACGATGAGTTTATTCCTTATTAATGATTTAAGAAGCGGAGGCTCACCCACCTGACTCTGGGTACGAGGAGTTCCTGTAGCCGGGGTCTCTCTGCAGCTGCACTTCTTTTAATGTGAACAGTGACACGCCTGAAACACAGAGCAGAGCTTCAGTCTACAAGTGACAGGAAAAAAAAAAAAAAAAACAACCTTAACGCAGTAACGCCGCCTCTAAGAGACAGACAGCAGCTTTATCAAGGTGTGTGCGCTCACTCTCAGGCAGTGCGTGGACTCTCATCCCCAGCTGCCTGAAGTAGGACTGTTTCATCGCCTCTTCAGCTGAGATCCTTTTCTTGGATTCGTACTGTGGAGACAGAAACAGGAAACGGTAACGGCCCTGGGATTTTTAGAGAAAATGCAGCGGTGGGTTGTTGTGGCTGGAATCAGGGATTCACCTCCATAAAATGAGAAACACACTAGGAATAGGAAGTGTATGTGTGTAAGTGCACTCAAAGTACTGAGGAAGTAAAAACACTGAGGACACTGTGCCTCCTGCTGTCTCCAACTGGGACTGAAGGAACTCATTCCCAAAATAAAATGCGAGTCGTGGCGGACGGCATCATTTTTATATTCTTGAACAGACACGGAAACATGTCATGCTAGTAATTAATGTGGGAGGTCGGCAGTTACACTCAGAAAGTTTCTATCCAACACGTCTTTGATGTTCTTGCTTTATAAAACTTTTATAGATTTCAGTCAGTTAAGTTCCATTTTCTCACTTGAGTATTTTTCTCTTACTGTCAGAAGATAATTGAGTTTTGCCAATAAAGTAACATTAACATTCATGTCCATAAAGCATTTGAATAAAGGAGGAACTGAAGACAACGTTATGGTTGTGGGGTTTTTAACAGTTGTAAACATCTTTTTTTTGTATTTGTATTCATACGTTTATATATTCATTATTTATATTTTGATTGTGGTAGGGACAAATAAAGTGACTCAGTTATTATTATTACTACTACATTTCATTTAGCTGACGCTTTTATCCAAAGCGACTTACAATAAGTGCATTTGAGGGTACAAAACCCAGAACAACAAGAATCAGAAAACGAAGACTCAAGAAAAGTAAGTAACACTAAACCAGTGACAACAGCTCAGAGCATGTAACCGTGCTTTCGAGCGAACGGCTGAATCAGGTGTCGTGACTTAATGTGAACTTTGATGTTGAATATAGGTGTGAAATCAGAATGCTTCATACGGCTGCATGTGAATGAGGTCGGCCCGATATGAGGAAAATCTGCCACGTGTGATAACATTATTCAATATTGCGATGACACAGACATTGCATGAGGTAAACAAATACTGACGTGTGCATATTAGCAGTAGAGTTCCTATGGTTCAGCTTTAATAGCTACGTTGCTAACAGACCACAAACACTGAAAATCCTCTGCCCACTGAATTAATACATGAAATATATCTTTTTAAACATGCTTTTGTTGATCAGACTGCACATGGAAACCAAGCCAATTAAAAAGAACAGCAATAGTACGGGCATGTATCCAGGGCTCCATCTGATTGGTCAAATGTTTACATGCTGGGTGTGAATGCAGCCCTCTGCGATGTGTTTACTGCCTGCGTGTTCATATTGCAGTGAAACTAGGATTTGTCCGTCAGCAGTAATATGAATGTTTAACTGCCTTCAACAGTCTCTGGTCAATCTTGACCGGTTGTCATCATGTGACCAGACGTTCACATTTAGGTCACATGATGACATCAGCACCAGGTCCACTCCCTGACTGAAAGATGCGAGATGTGGTTGAATACTGTTCCTGAGGACCATAAGCAAACAGTACATTTATTTATATCCTTATTTAAATTTTTGTGGGGCTAAAAAATGTGGAAGAGTCGTGCAGCATGTTTACAAATGATACAACAAAGAGTTTTAAGTTTAATAATCAGAGCCATGTACTCAATTATGTGAAATTTGTATGTGCTTATGTTTTGAAACAGTAAATAATGCATAAATGTTACCGTTTTAAACAAATAAAACCAAGAATACGAGCACAGTATTAAAAATTTGTGAGTTATAACTAATATAATCTGCTTGTGGAGGAAAAAGTAGGAGAACTGTTTGCATAGTTTAGTTTAAACATTTTTTTTTTTTAGTTTAACATGTAGTTGAGCCTCCAGATAACAAAATGAAAACAACAGAGAAGATAAAAACATCAACTATCAAGCTACATAAATCAGTTAGGAGTGAACTGCATTCTGGGTAATGTGACGGAAGTAAACACTCACTCTCAGGAAGGCCAGCAGCAGCTCGATGCCTTCGCTGTCCAGCCTGAAGAAGACAAAAGGAAAAGTGACAGTTTACCGTCTGCCTGCAGCAAGGGCTGATGGGAATGTGGGGGGTTCAGGGGAGGAAGGAAGTGGACAGCCGTCTCTGCAATGTTCTGCAGGATATCCTGCCCGCAGCCAGCCCATATATATAAACACACACACACACACACACACACACACACACACACACACACACACACACACACAAAATGCAAAGGGAAGAGAAAAAAAACATAGCTACGGGTACATAAAAACAAACACAAGAGCGTGAGGCACCCCCACCCCCCACCCCCCCCACCCCCCCACCCCACACACACACACACACACACACACACACACACACACACACACACACACACACACACAGAGTGCAGTACCTCGGGGCATGGTTGATCAACGGCTGCGGTTTGTATTTGGGGAATTTGTAGGATTTAAACTCTTCGATGGAGGAGATCCCCGGCCATTTCTCCTCTGTGGGCGTGCCTGAAGTCACACAGTCACAGCCAATCAGACACACTGTACTGTAGGTTGCTATGTTCAGGAACAGGTAATAACATGTGTGATGAAAGAATAGTGTTGCTATGGTGATCTGGGTCTGGCAGGAGACGTTTACCCAGTAGCCTGAAGATGAGGTGGAGCTCGTCCTCCACTGTAGAGCCTGGGAACAGAGGCCGACCTGCAGCCATCTCGTAGAATATACAGCCAACACCCCTGGAGACACACACACACACACACACACACACACACACACACACACACACACACACACACACACACACACACACACACACATCAACTCATATACAGGTGTGAGGAGTTCAATGTGTTCGAGTTGAGTGATACATGGGGTTGTAACTCTAAGTGACACCTATCATATTACAAACAGCCAAGTGATCCATTTTTGAATGTACAAATACTGATAACTGCATCTTTAAAAAGTGTTAACAGTAGTTCTCGTAGGCTTCGTACCACATGTCGATCTGTGTCGAGTACTCTGAGGATCCCAGGAGAACATCGGGCGGCCGGTACCAAAGAGTCACCACCTCGTTGGAATAGGTTTTGGTCGGGACAGACTTGGCCCTCGCCAGACCTGCCAACCCACCACAGACACACACTTCAGGTTTCCTATACCAGTAAGTAACATTATACCAGCATAGATCTCCTTCTAAAACATGAACTCCAACAATTTGCTCCTCCACTGCCATAAAGAACAGACCGCCTGCTGCTGAGGTTCTTCTTACCAAAATCAGCCAGCTTGAGTTCTCCCTTCTCGTTGATGAGCAGGTTCTGTGGCTTCAGGTCCCTGTGGAGAACTTTCCTCTTATGACAATACGACAGCCCCCGCAAAATCTGGAACAGGAAGATCTGGAAAGATATGTTTAAATGACGTTAATGTGTCATATATTGTGCAAAACTTGCATCCCCCACAATTAAATTTGTTCATATTTGCCTCATTTTCATAGTATTTCGGATGTGAGGGAAACGCAAAAAGAAATGTACAAAAGAGACGTTTGTGTTCAAAGGAGGGCTATAAACTGTTATCCTGGCTCCGCCCACTTAATGCTCATAGCTTTAGTTTTCACTGAGATTTTAGTCTGGAAATTTTGTTCGCAAGAATCGGCCACTGTGAAGGGCTGAGGGAAGGTCTCAGTAAGTTTTGGTGCACAACATACTTCATATGGTGGTCAATGCTGATTGGTTAAAGGCTGCTCCATTAGTTTCAACATTAAGCCCATTAGGCCCATTTAAGATGCAACAACTGAGAGCGATCCCAAACAGAGCGAGGTCACACACACGTCTTCACACAAGGAATTTGGGTCTGGTAACACGAGGCTGAGAAACTACCACAACTTTGTATTGAAAATGTGGTCTTCCACCACACAATGCAGCCTCATCTCCATTAGACACGCATAGAAAATCAGATTGAAAGGCTAAAAAGAGCAGAAGAAAAAGCTCATCAGTAACAGAGAAGGTCATCCTCACCTTCACATTGTGCATGCTCATTATGTTTCCACAGTCGTCCATGTACTGCTTCAGATCTTTATCCTACAACAACAGAAGACACCATCAGACACAAAAACAATGGACCTTTATTCAAACTTTCACACACGTTTCTCTCTATTTGTCCCACTTTTCTCTGCTAGTTTCTACATTGTTATAAATTGTTTGCTCCAATGGTTTTCCTGAATTTTGCCAAATAACAATTCTTGCTTTTAATGCTAAAACTTGGTCATCTGTTTTCTTTGCTGTTTGGAATTCATTGACTAAATGAACCAGAGGAGGATGGAAGAAAAAAAAAAAATCATACAATTGTGATGTAAAAGATGAAATCAGATCACACTGTCCTTTAATACACATCTGATATCATCTAAATGCTAATGTGTGCTCATATCCAGCTCTTTCTTTTATATTAAACTTGTTCCTTGTCTCATTGTGTGTGCAACAAGGACCATCACGCTTTGAGAACATGGAGGGAGAATTACCAGGTACTCAAAGACGAGCGTGAGGCTCTTGTCAGTGTGGACGATGTCGTGTAATGTCACGATGTTGGCGTGTTTCAGGTCCTTCAGTAACGACACTGCAGAGACAGACGGACGATCACATGAAGAAGAACACATGTAATGACTGCAGGCAAAACACCAATTGAAACAGTCACAAAAATGATTTTTGAAAAGGGAGTTTTTTTCAAATAAGGTTTTTCAAATGTTTGAGCTTTACAAATAAAATGTATTTTCAGGTGTAACATTTAAAAATTTGATAAATAAATTAATAAAACTAAAAACTGCAAGGTACTTCCAGTGTCAACTGATAAAACATTGTTTTGGTAAACTCTTACTTTAAACACTTCACAAGAAAATGTGATGAATGCCGACTGAGCTCCAATATGTGATCATAATAATAATTCTAAAAATAATTTATTTATATAGCACTTTTCTTAACTTACGTTACAAAGTGCTTTTACATAAAAACAAAACCAACCCATAAAATCAAATAAGCTTTAAAATCCAGCAACAGAGTGATCGTAGAAAGTAAAACAATGACTGTAAGATAAACCATAAAACAAATAAAACAGTTAACACATGAAAAGAAATCAAACAGGATCACTAAAATCAAACACAATCAGAAAAGGCTCGTCGATTAAAGTATTTTTTTAAGAAGAGATCACTAACTCTGCAGCCTTTTCTTTCCTCAGGCAGCTCATTCTATAACTTAATGGCTCTGACAGCAAAAGCTTTGTGATTTTTAGTTTTCATCTGGACTTGGAAGTCTTTTATCTGAAGATCTCAGGCTACATACAGGCCAGTACGTAACAGTGAGGTCAGATAACTAGGACGGACGGAGGCCTGAAGAGTCTTAAAAGTCAACAATAAAATCTGAAAATCAATTCTAAAACATGCTGGGAGCCAGTGCAAGGAGGCTGATTATCAAACATATCAGTCAGTAATAGTAGTATAAAATTATTCCCCTTTCCAAAGGACACAAAAACTGCTCACCTTCCCTGATGGCGGTGCACGGGGCTCCTTCCTCGTGCTCCAGCCGGATCTCCTTCAGCGCCACCAGGTTGTCCGTCAGCTTGCTGCGTCCTTTAAACACTGTGGCGTACGTTCCCTAAATGCAACACAGCATCTTGTTTTTAATGTTAATGGAAGGAAGTTGAGTTGTGAAGCATATTTCTATGGTTATTGGCGATGGGATTTTAAGCCTTCCTCACCTCTCCCAGCTTGTCCAGCTTAATGTACGTCTCCAACTTGCCAAAACCAATCTCCGACTGAGGAAGAGACAAAGGACACAGTCAGGATTAAACATAAATGAAGTTACAGCTCCACTAATTTAAAGACCACAGTTAATTTAGGAGTCAGCTAAATCAGTTGTCTTCCTGCAGCATCAGTAAATCTTACTCTAACAGACTTGCATTCAGGAAGGTGAAGAAGCCCCAAACCTTCAGATGGCCTTCAACGCAAACTCAAAAAATAAAAGCCGTTTCATTCTGGTAAAAAGTTTTTTTTTTACGGTTGCTGTCTCTGTGCCTGATATAAAAAGGTAAAGGACTTCTTCTATGATGGATTTCTTTGCATATAAGTGTTGAACAATAGTTCAAAAAAAGCACCTCCAGGCTGTCTCGCTCTTTATTTCAAAGGGACACATGTGCGCTCAGTGGTTTGGATCAAAGGTTTTAATTACATTTTTTAATTTTCATTTAAAAAGTATCTTACAAACGTAAACACCCGACTGACACAATTAGTGACAAAAATCACACTTCTCCTCAAACTCATAACTCAGTCAAATATGAACACAGATTTGAGACACATACTTTCAGTGATTTTCACTTACCAATGATCATTATTTCTAATATTGTTCTTACATTATTCCTACAAAGGAATCAGGTTAAAGTAGAAGTTTCACAGGAGAAACTCTCCTTCATCACTCCAGTATGCACGTAAGAATCATCTGTTTTCAAGTTTTCAGTACATCAACAAGTACATTTCAAACAGGCACTGGGTTAGGGTTAGGCTAACTCACTGACTCCATGGCAACGTTATACCAAACTGTTTACCAAAAGCATTGTGGAAACTGTCCCCCCATGAAAGCAGGCCCGGTGTCTGAGGGGGAGCCCACAGAGCAACGCATTCAAAAACTCAGTTTTACATCAAGAAACATTTCCTGGTATCACTCCGTATATCAGCGGCTGGAAATATGTGGAGATGACATCACGTCTTCTGTGATTGGCCAGGACATGATAGGCCAAAAGAAAAACATACTTATTATCATTTAATCTTTTAGGATGAACATCAACCTTTTTAAACTTATAAAACATGTAAATCTCTTTGTCAGAAACAGTCTGCAACAAAGCAGCAGAATCATGTACAGCAGAGTATTATGGTCTAATTTGGGCTAAAAGCGGGAGGTGACGCCACATTAATCTGTCCTCGGGCTCACACTGGGCCAGTTGCCATGGAAACCGGCACAAGAGGGAGTCTGGGAACAGGACTGCGAGAGCCGCAGAGCAATAAAGGAACGGAGACGCAAACACGCAGACAAACTTACCAGCGAGGCTCGGCGGGAGCGTCGGCTGAGCGGCTGGTCGAACGGCGGGCTGCTGAGCTGCAATTTCTCCAGGTAACCGTCGGGGATTCGGATGTCAGCAGGCAGCGACAGACGCTTGTTGAGGTCCTAAAACACACACATATGAAGAAACGTTAGATTAGCTTTCGATTTTACATTCCTGTCGAGGCTGTGGAGTTTATTTGGGTGACAAGTTAGCACAAAAGGGATGACCCAGAGCCCAAATATCACCATAGCAACATGAAATTGTTAAACTTTGATATACACCGCCAGTTATTCACATGGCTGTGAGCTACTGCTGCTTTCATGCAATCTGCTCACAGCACATTCACATTGAGAGAAAAATATAGCGATACATGCCGAGTGTCTACAAGAAGTGTGTTCAACAGCAGGCAGCACAACACAATGTAGGTTACACACACACACACACACACACACACACACACACACACACACACACACCTGCATTAACGTTTACAGCTCATATACTCAGGCTGCGCTCACACTGCCGGCTGTCAGTGCTCCGCGGCTCACATCTTATTATTGTGGATGTCAGATCGTATCTATTCTCGGATCAAAGTAACACATCTGACAGTAATGAACTTACATAATACTGACTGATGTGGGACAATAATAAAAAGAAAAAAGACTGGAGTGGATTAAAAATACAGCGAGAGGAGACGTCACACCTGCTTGGTTATCATGTGTGCTTTAAAGTTTTGGCCTCTCCACAAATACCATCAACCCATTCTGTCAGGACTGAAGCTCTTTGTCCTCTGTGCTGCTCGGAGGACAGTTATGACATCTGAGTTTAAATAAAAGCTTGATTGTGTTCAACATATCCGTGTCGTGAAGTTGGAAAAGGATCGTATTATATAATGTGGCCTTCACTTTGTGTAAAGTGGTGTTTCAAGACCCTTTGAGTCATGTCAGTACAGCTGAGCATTACTTATTTCTATTTCCTACAGACTCACATTGTTCCATCAGTTTGTGAAGCACTTTGTCAAAACTTGAGTAAACACTTGAATATTGGGATGAAATTCTCATAATTGTTCAAGTTGCTTATAAACAAAAAATGATACATTCTCAGAGTCCATCTTCTCAAATGTAAAGACCTGCTGCTCGGCTTCATTTCTATTATTTATAATTGTGTATATTTGAGTCTAGAACTGCTGATCAGACAAAACAAGCAGTCTGAGTGGGGTCTCATTTTTAAATGTATTTTTACTATTTGTTAATATGGTACTTGTGCTTTGAAACAGATACGAAAAAAAAAAAATTCTTATTTTCATATTTTCATGAAGGAATATAAACAAATATTTTTACAAAAGCACCTTCAGTCAACAGGTGGAAAAAATATATTGATCACAGTTCACAGAAATCCATGCTGGCATGGTTGTACTGTGGAGGTCCATGCTGCGTCTCACAATGTTTGAAAATCTTTTGTATTCTTGACATACCATACTTACATGCCATACTTGTAAACCAGATTATCAGAGTGTCATGCCTGATTTCCAGTGTGGTAATATCAATGGAGTGGAAACAATGTAAAGTGAAATGTTATAGCACTGAGATGAAGGACTTCTGGGACTCAAGCGTTGCAAGACTTCAATAATACCTTTGCAGCACATTTTAACTTCATTAGCCCCTGCTAGAAAATAGCCTTAAAGCATGAATTACATTTTTTTTTGTTTCATTATTTTAAGTTTGTTGTTGTTGTCATCTGGCTCCGTAAACTATACAAAAAAATGGATTCAAGACAGATTTTTAGAGGACAAACTTGGAGTCGGTACACAGCTCAAAAATGGAGAAGTAATTGTTTTTGTATCACTGCGTAAAAGGACGCTTTGCTCTGAACGTCTTACTGACAGTTTCATTCACCTCCAGCAGCGTCAACAGCTCATGTTACAGAACTTACATGTATGTATGTGTGTGTGTGTGAGGGGGGGGGGGGGGGGGGGGTGGAGTTAACATCACCCAGGGATGTTAAGATGGGTTCTGCCATGTATGCCTGTCTGCCAGCAGGGGGCAGGAGTCCTCCAGCCTGAGATGCTGGTCCCTTTCAAAATAAAACGTAATCATATACAAAATTTCTTGAGCATTTATTGTCGGGTGAACGTCACACATTTAAGGTAGGTAAGGTCCAAATTTAGCATCATTTTATTTGCAGGGCAGAGGTTTACCACCTCTACTGGTTTATATAATCACTAGTTGGTGACAATAAAACAGCAGACAGGGCAATTAACTGCTGCTCGGAGCAAAAGTGTTGAAATTCAAAGAAAAAAGGCTGCGAAATTAGAAAGTAGCATGAAAAAACATCCTCTGACAATCATGAGGTCTTCTCTCATTTATCCCTTTCATTTTGTATTTGCTGAGCTTGTATAAGAGACTGACTCTGGTGCACCCTGTGGGCCACGGAGGCCCATTCATCATCCTTGACCTAGTGAGCACTTCAGGCTTTTTCCTGTTGATAAAAAACTGAACGGTTTTTGGTTCAAAAAGAGGATGTGGCAAAGCCTAAAAGTATGATGCTAACATGGAGATAACAGCAGAGAGTCGATGCCGCATTGCCAGCAGCACAACTCTGACAAAAAAACTCATGATTGATTCTTTGTTGGCCGTTACGGAAATGTTTCATCTATATTTCATGTTTCATGAAATATGGTAAAGTTCAGGGAAAATTAAATATAATCAATAGTTTAATTTGAAGTGTTCTCGTGCAGAGCTGACACACTGTGATGTCAGGTCGGTTTTTAAAAGCTAACATGCTTTAAAATGTTGCACCTTCATTATATTCATCTTAAGAGGAACAAAGGAGACTCGAGGCTCTCGAGTGGAGACGGCTGACATGAAGAAAATCACTGTGGTTACAGCTCACATTATCACGTCTCTTTACCAGCTTCTGTTCTGGTCCTCAGGGAGAAGAAGTGCTATCAGTACCATGACGCCCAGACTCAGAAAGCCCATTAGCAGACGAACCATCCGGCCCAACACCCCCGACACCCTCGACAACCCCGACACCCCCGACAGCCACCCCACCCCAGCCCACCCCGGACCCTAACGAGGCCGAGGAGGTGAAGAGCAGAAGGAGAGGAGGGGGCGTGAAGGGGGGAATGTAGACTCGCACTATCACGATAATTTTGGTGCAGCGTGTGCTTGTGTGCGTGTGCGTGTGTGTGTGTGTGTGTGTGTGTGTGCGTGCGTGCGTGCGTGCGTGCGTGTGTGTGTCTCACCTCCATGGAGATTCGTCGGTGGATTCGGTTCCTCAGACAGACGCCGGTTGGAGACTGAACCTCGTCTGAAGACGTTCCTGATGCCTGGTCGCTCTCGCCGTCAGAACCCATCTTCAGGTTTTCATGCACGATGTCTGAAAAGATAAGAATAATTCATCAAAATGTGTTCGCTCAATTAGGTACGGCATTAGCCTTAGGCATTAGATCAAATTGTAATAAGGGACATATAAAAGTGTCCCTTATGACATTTCAGATGTGGTCCAGTCTGCCTAATGATAGATTTGGTAGTTTGTAGAACTGATTAGAGCCACAAGTACTGACAACTTTGATTATTGGTTCATCGCTTGATTATTCTTTAATCTAGTTGAACAATAAATATCAAAACTTCTTAAAGGATGGGTTAAAAGCATGAAATGTATAAATCTTAAAACAATAGTCATGCACTTATGAACAATGCAGAGATCCCTCCTTAATATACTTTTATTGTAAGATTTAGGGACATAAGCCAGTCCTCATTAGTGGAGTTGTGAAACTTCCAATAGTTAGACTTAGGTAATGACTTCACATTGTTTTTTTTTATGGTCCATAGCAAAACATATTCAATTTTCAAGCATATAAAACAAAAGACGAGTAACTAATCTTCCCATTTGAGAAGCTGGAACCAGACACAGTTTGACATTTTGTTTGATAAATGTCTAAAATAATAACTTGTTGTAGACTTTGAACCTGATCAACGCTGTTTCGGTTGACTCTGGGAAGCTGAAATGATCAGATGTCACAACTGTACCGTGGCATTCAGTTGTCATTTTACTGGTGTATTAAGTCAGTGGTTCCCACACAGAGGGGTGGCGGCGCTGCAAGGGAGACAGCTGAGACAGCAAAAACAGAAGACGGACAGTATTTGCAGGGAGGAACAGAAGAGCTGCAGTCTTCTTCAGACAAACACATCGTCGACGCGAACTAAAGTCTATTTTGAGGCTAAGTGTCAATACAGCAGGTGAATTTGGTTTCTTCAGGCAAAGTTTAACGTCTCAAGAAACTTCAGAGGAGCCGTGAACGAAAACGTCTGGGAAGCAGTGGATTCAGTGATGAATAAAACATTCTGGGGATGAACAAATGTGCACTTCAGAAACACCTCTGGTCCAGAAAATGCATTTCCCTATGCAGACTTTATAAAGGTTAAAAAAAAAAAAAAAAAAAAAAAAAAAAGCATCTTCATCCACCTCCTCTCAGACCCTTGTAATCCCAGAGGCCAAAGATTAAACACCACTTCGTTCCGGGCAGTAAACACAGCAAGGAGTTTAAACGTGCTGATGTACAAACCACATGCTCACCTCTCTCCTCCACACACGTGCTCAAATGCACACGCAGTTAATGAGTAGCCACGGTTCAGTAGCTCTCCGTCATCAGAGTGTCGGCACCTCCGACCGCGCAGCCTGTCATCAAATGTGAAGGCTCAGAGCGGAGAAACGGGAGGAGAAAGAAACCGATGGGAGGTTTCTGTTGGTGGAGATTAACTGTGTGCAAATATTTCAAACAGGATAATTATTTCTTAATGTCTTACAATTATGATCCTGACAGCTGTTAGTCTAGATTTTAAGAACAAACTGCTGCAGATTTGCACCCCAGCAGAGCTCTTAATCTGTTCATCGGCCTTATTGATGAGCGTTACTTTGCTGCGCAGACAGAATCTAAACGCATATAAAGGACGTCAATCTGTGATCATGAATCATTAATAAACAAAGTCTCCTCACATTTTTGGAAAATGATTCACTTTTAGAAACGTAAATACTTTCAGACCGGACCTACTCTGCTCTGCTCATCACTCTGATGTGAAGGTTCACGCCTCCTTCTCCATCTGAATTCTGGTTTTGGTGATAATAGAATATAGAAATATAGTATACAGAAAATATAACAGTTTCTCTGCAATTAAAGGAGCAGTTTGTAGGATTTAGTGGCAGATTACAACCAACTCCCTCACCCTTCAATCACGCAAGAGACTCTATACTGGCTGGGAAACACAAAAAAAGCAACAAGCCCTCTAGAATCAGTGTTTGGTTTGTCCCTTCTGGGCTACTGTAGAAACATGGAAGTACAACATGGCGCCCTCCGTTGAAGAGGACCCGCTCCCTATATAGATACGAAGGACTCATTCTAAGGTAATGAAAACACACAATTCTTAGTTTCAGGTGATTACACACTAATAAAAACATAATAATCGACATGATATTCCGTTTCTGCCAACAGACACCACTCAATCCTACACAATGAACATTTAATGCTGCTGCTTTAAAAGAAATAGAGAAGCAAACAGACAGAATAAAGAGGAGATGTGAGAAAGAGGTTTTTTTTTTGTTGACCGAGAAGCGAAAGCCAGGAGAGGGTGAGGCAGGAAAAAGAGGGAAGAACGGGAAACTTGTAGGATTTCCATCCGGAGGAGGAGACGGATGACTTGTCTTTTTTCCAACACTCTTTCTCCATCTTTGTTTCTACAACCAGTCTTCTCCAGCTGCCTTTGGCATCAATCACGAGTGCACACAATGTTTGTTAAAAACCATGTTTACACTCACATCAGAGTTATCAACCGGTCGCCTCCTGACAATACAACTGTATTTTAGCCTGTTAGCCAAGTCCCACATTACAGACACTCACACCTCCAGTCTACTGTGGACCGTATGGTTATAACTGATACAAAACAAGAAAATTATTTATTTCGGAGTAAAATTAAATACCATAAAATATCATTTTATATAAATATCACCCACCCAGTCAGAGTTTTTTTCTTGTATATTTTCACAGACCTGACAGCCAACAAATAAAAACAATGCCTTTTTGATTGTTGTTGACTTTACAGACAGCAACAAAGTTCCCTTAAGATTTGATATGATTATTATGATATAACAACAGAGAAGAACAAAATTCACGATAATAACATTTCAGCGAGTCTGGACGACCTGAATAAAAAAACTCTGGTGTCATGGACTGAGTTTCCCACAGGTGGAGAATTTACTTGCGGTGGCACAGCGAGTGGTCGACGTTCATGCAGAGACTCGTGCAGTTCAGTGTAACTCAGATTATTTACCGCTGCTACAATCTACACACGTCCTCTGAACGCCTCACGTGCAGGGTTTCACTGGCGAGGCAGCTGCGCACAAAGAAGCACCTCGTCACCACTGCAGCTTGACCGAGACCTCGTTCACACCTTCGGTACATTTCATGACACAGAGGACCCTCTTTTGCAGGGAAAAAAGCAAACTGTACAAAACATATCAGAGTTGCCGTTTTCAACCCAGGAACAAGTCCCTCTTTCTTTCTGCAGTTTCTCTAGCCGACATTTTTCGAATACCGTGAAGTTGCAGCATGATATAACTGTGATTGGCCACGGTGAAAACATTTATCTTGGGCCCCTCTGCTGAGCCCCGACGGCCCCTAAACGCCCCACATATCACAAAATGACAGGGTCATTGGACAACCAAATTAGCCAGTTGCTGACCTATCAACTTGCCCTGCGTGACGTTTTACTGGTCGAACTCTGTAGTTTTCTTCCTCATGGCTGCGACACTTTCCTCCTCCTAACCTACTTACTGCTTCCTTATAAGCACCCTGCAAAACAAACCCTTCTTGTCCCACTTTTCCTTCAACATGTCTCCTCTGGAAACCTTCCACATGACCTCTCCTCTCCGTTTCTGTCACTCATTTACATCCTTCTTCTTCAAAAATAAATTTCTTTCACTTCCCACTTTGGCCTTTCATTACATTTTACTCGATATATATATATATATTTTTTTTTTCTCCCATTTTCTTTTCTCTTTCGTTTGCAAGGTTTTCGTGGGCAGCGGCTCCTCTGACTCCCGTTCCATTGCTTCAACACATTCCTATGCTACCTGCCCGTTTCTAACGTGTGTGCCTCTTCCTCATGTCCTACTTTTTTTTTCCCCTTTCAACCTCCTTTTACTTTCACACACCTCTCCATTGTCTCCTGCTATTCTCTCCAAAAACGCAAATTGTTCTTCTCAATAATATTATCACTTTCTCCCATCACTCCCATCATTCCTTCACTTCCCACCAGCCAAGTCTAATACTTTGTCTTCAAACCCAGACAAAATCTGATTTCTAATCTCCCTTCCAGTGTTTTCTTTTGGGGTTTACACGCCTCTTATCTCCTTTTGCCTCATCCAATCGTTCTCCGAAAAACCTTGACTGATTTCATTCCTCATTCATTTTGGATCTTTCTTTCCTAAACATCTCCACACATCCCCCCCCCCCCCCCCCCCCCCGCTACAGTTTTATTTATGAAATCTCTCTCCCTCTTTATTGCATTTCACTTTGCCTTCGTTCTTTGTACCGGCGTTAGCAGCTTTGCTAATTACCCCACAGTGTAGCAGCGCTATGTGGTACGTCAATGTCCTACTTAACTGTCCTGTTTTTAGATCCAAGTCCAACTATCTAGGCCAAGGTCCAGTGAGGCTCAACAGGTCCTCTAGGGTTCCACTGTCTACAAACACGAGCTCAGAGACGCACCAACAGAAACCTGCAGCTGTAAAATTTCCAACATTGTGTGGACCAGATTGTTTGGACAGATAATGGTTATTGCTGCGTGGCCATGTGGAGATTAAAAAAGAAAATCTGTCAAACAATGTTAGTCTGAGGTGTAAGGCAACATCTGTCTGGTACAGGGAAGTGATCATAAAGGCCGTCAGTACCATTTCATGAAAACAAACAAGCTGAAAACAACAAACTTTGAAATTAATTATTTGCAAGTCTAAGAGCCTGCAGCCATGCTCACCGGCTTTGAGCTAAATGCTAACATCAGTGAGCTAACATTTTCACCACCACAACAACAACAACAACAACAACGTTTAGCAGGTAATATCCACCATGTTCGCCACCTTATTTTAGCATGCTAACATCATGCAGTTAGTTTTGTGGATTTTTGGTCACAAATTAAAGAACTGAGGAAATTCATATTTCAACGTAATGATGGTGCTCCATAAAAAGTCAAAGGACTCTGAAAGCCATTACAATTCATCCTGAGTGGGACATAAGTGTCTGATCTAAATGTCACGGCAATCCATCCCATAGTTAAGACAATTTACTCTGAACCGTCAACTTCAACCCCATCGAGGCTCCAGGTGAAAGGTCAGGATGGAGACCAAAGTCATTTGGAGGTCATCGTCTGGGAAGCCTGAACCTCTTCGCAGAGAACATGTTGAGATATTTCACTGAATAAGGGGAAATGGAACCTCAGAAAATTGTTGGTGCAACCGGAGATGAAAAGTCACAGACTTCACTTGACATGGTTTCACCTTCTAGGGATGTAAAGTGCGGGAACCTTTGAAGGAAAACCCAAACAGTCATTTATAGTTGAGATATTTTAGTCTAGAAGAAAGTGGTGGACCGACAAACAAATGGAAAGTGGCATATAAAAAATGTATTCAATCTGAGCTTCAAACAACTCTCTGTATCTGCAGTCTATGTTCTGTTACAAGACCCTCTGTCTTTAGTTTCTATCTTCTTGGCTCCACAACAACAAAGTAAAGCCTCATAGCTGTGTTGAGTTTTGTGTTGTAGAAGTCCAGATAGGCAATCCTCACACCGCTTTTTTTCAACCGAACTATTGTCTCCCAATAATCAGTGAAACGTTTCGTCTTTAAAACCTTAAAATCAGTATTTCTTCAATTTCACTGTAACCTCTTGAAGTACTTTGTTTTGTTTGGCCAATAGTCCCAAACCTAAAGTTACATAATACAAAGAAAATGATCAGAATTAAGAAGCTGTGACTCCGGATGAGTCCTCAATAACCTGTAAAGTCGCTGTGATGCTGAAGACAGAATCCCAGCCAAGAGATTAAAACATGACGACTGCTTGTCTAAATGTCAGCTGCTGCACTACACCATCTTATTCTCGGCTGCTTCAAGATGCTGGCACATGTTGATACCCCAGGGCACTCGGTGTCTTTGTCCCGTGAATCATCTCGTTGCCCCGTGGGCTGTCCCGACCCCCGGCTTGAAATCTGCTGCTGCTTTGAATCATCTCGACTTCGTCTCCCTCACAGGATGAGACTCGCTGCTGCAGATCGACTGTGACAAATCAGTTCACCGGCGACGCCGCATCACATTTAACTGAGTCCATCCATCCAGCTGTCACTCCGGTGAAAAGCAGCCCCGCTGAGGGCGAGGAGAGGAGATGGCTCATGGGAACGTCGGCCAGTTGCCCTGGTGAGAGTGTGCTGGTGAATGTGAGGAAGGAGGATGGAAGTCTCAGGATCGTGACACGTTTCCTGTTTGTTCCTGGATGCCATCTGCTCTCCTACTACTCACTTCCTTCCATGTGTCCGTGTGCGTGCGTTTGCGTGTGTTTGCGTGTGTGTGTGTCTCACCCAGGCGGCTGCCGTTGCGTGGCATGGACATGAAGGACCCGAGGGTGCCGCCGATGACGCTGTGTGGCCGACGCAAGGGCGGCTTCTTGAAGGAGCCGGTGTACTGGTGCAGGAAGGAGTGCATGCTGTGGGAGGTGGGCGGGCGGCCGTTCCTCATGAAGGGCTCTGAAACGCAACAAAAGTGCTGTTATTTCTGCTTTTATGTAAATCAGATGCTCCGCAGTAGCAGCACTTATCTTCTTCAACTCTTTGTACTGCGTTCTTCATTTGTGAGATGCAGAGATGTGTTGAAACCGACAGAACAATATTTAACACTTATGTCAAAGCCCAGACATTTAAGAAAAAAAACAACAACCGTCGGGCTCAGTTATATAAACGGGATATCAAATATTCTCCAAAGTTACGTAATGTTGCAATAACGTAGGTGTGCAGAGCTGAACTTTTTTTTTGCATGCAGCACTTGTGCCTTTGAGGTGGATAGTTTTGTAGCAGAGGCCACAAAAACTGTAGCCCGAGTATAAAAATGTCTGCCACTAAAACAAACAAGAGTAGCGCAGCTCTTCACTTAAACAGGTACGTGACAAGCAAAGGATAATGTTGCATTCAGGGCACATAAAATCCAAATCTCAACAAGAAATGTTTTCAGACAAACATGTTCTTTGTTGACCCAATAATTGTAGTAATTTATTGCTGGGACATGAGAACTGTGTACAAAACATTAACGCATTACGCTTCAAATGAGCAGAGCAGCAGAGCAGTTATCAATATTAACATAAAATGCGTGTAAATAACTAATGAGAAATTAAAACCAGACAAAAAAACTAGAATTTAAAACATTTCTTTGTTGTTTACCGGAATGAAACGGTTTCAAGTCAACACATTTGGTCGAGCACTTTATTTTCTCTTCACAGACTCGCTGAGGAAACGACATAAAGGCAACCACATAGAAATTATGACATCATACCCGTGCAATTGTGGGAATTGGTGTTGGAAATATGGACTCTATGCAGCCAGGAAAGTTATTTCTAATTGCATGAGCGACTACAACGACCAAGTACAACAGCAATGTGACATCAATTTACCTCAAACACTGACAAACACCCCGTGACCCTGTTCAGGATAAAGCGGGTATAGATAATGGATGGCTGGACTAACAAACACTCACACACTGTACAACTGTATCTGGTGTTTCCCACAAGGTTGAGATTGTCCTTGTGGCGGTGGGTGGAGCAGTGTTAGCAGAGACTCGTGTAGTTTAGAGGGGGAGAGGGGAACCCAGGTAACTTTCTGGAGCAACAAATTACAGACTTTCCCTAAACGCCTCACATGCAGGTTTTCAGTAGACACTCGCTGGGTAGCACGGAGAAGCCTCTAGTCTCTGCTCAGTAGAGCAGGGAACACGAAACTCATGAGTGATCAAACATTTGGTCAAAAAGAGTGAAATAAGGTGTTCTAATGAGATGTTTACTAAGTTGAAAGCGAATGATTTTTTTCTACCTGGGATAGCTGGTATTACACGGGTGATGTTCATTCATCGCACAGACCGATTTTTTTTTCCACGACATGTACGACGTTATATAAACTGTACAGCTGCGTTGTGTAAAACAAGGTATTCAAACCGATGTTGAGCAGAGAAAACGCGATTCTAACTTTTTTGTTATGTAAGAAAAAAGCGAACAGTTTGTCATTTTAGGAAATGTGCTTCATCCCTTATCAAGAGTTTGATAAGAAACTCGATACCACACCGCTGGACAAAGGCGACTATTTGTTTACAATGCTTCCATTGTTTGTGGGAAACTAAGCCAACAACCAGCTAAGTGTTAAACTAATCTAAGAGTGGTGTAGAAACTCTTGGAGAGGAAACAAATGTGTTTCCTAGCATGTCAAATTATTTCTTTGAGTGGAAATGTATCAGCAGAAAATGGACAAGAACTGGAGCTGGAACACTGATAGCCAAAAGCCAAGTATGTAAGTCTGCTGACAAACAAGACATGAGCTTCACTCATGGGCATCAATTAGCAATCAAATTTCCAATGCTGGTCTCTAAGGAAACCCTGTATGCAAATATCACAACCCAGTGTTTGCCTGTGGGTTGTAAAACTGCAGAGTGGCTGAGAGTCCAGCGACATCTGTACAACAAGGTCACACAGTAAATCAGTGCATGCTAAACGCATGAGACAGGCCACGTCTGTCGCATCTTGAGGGGTTTATCTTTCTGCTCTCACAAATGTTCTTCACAACATCCAACCTTTAAACTCGGAGCTGACAGACTGCGCTGCGTTCCCAGATGTCAGCCTCACAAATTAACATTGTGCTGCCTTCAGGACCTCGTCAGACATCAGATTTACAAGTTGAGCGTTAAGGAGGAGATCGAAATGTCAGGGGGAGTTAAAGCTGTTTCAGTAACTTAATACTCCTTTAAATGTCCTACAAGCACCTGTGGACTTGATGAGATATAGATTTTCCTGCTCCTCTCTTCTTTAATGAACTCTTCCAACCTTTTTGCTCTTGTGCGTCTGCTATTATGCAGCCCAGAAAAAGGATGGTTCTGAACTCCGACCTCCATCGCTGCCTGCTGCTTGTGGTGTTTGTTGATCCACCAACTGAAGCTTATCCCACAACTGTATTTAATGTGAGTCATTCTGGATAAAGAGCGACAGCCAAATGACTGAAAGGGGAAATCTTCTTTAAAACCTGGATGTGTGTGTTCATTTATTCTGACAGCTGTCAATCACAAGAGGCAGCCAGTCACTTTCATGTATCCGTCAACCCAACAGCTCATCATCGGTGACGCGCTGTGTTGGGGTGCCAAAACAGGCAGAACGTTACATAACGGAGAGGGAATCAAGGGAAGCGTGTTGGCCTGAGTGTGAATGCTTGTTGGTTATAGGATACCTTCTGACCCGCCGCTATCTGTGTGTGTGTGTGTGTGTGTGTGTGTGTGTGTGTGTGTGTGTGTGTGTGTGTGTGTGTGTGTGTGTGTGTGCGTGTGTGTGTGTGTGTGTGTGTGCGTGTGCGTGTGTTGAAGTAGCTCCTCTGCTTCAACTCCCGTTACATAACACGATAGAGAAGTACTGAGTGGAAGTCCATTACAGCTGTTACCAACACACACGCTGAACTGTCTCTCTGTCGTCACTTCATAATTTAAAACCCTCTGAGAGCAGTGAAGAAACAGAAAGCTGTGTGAGCCTGCTGACGGACATGTACAGGAAGAACTGTGAAAATCTGACTGCTGGAATTTCCTTCCCTGGTTGGACTCTGGCACCGATTCTCGCCAAACACTGTTTACTTTTTTCTGCGTGAAATTTGTTTCATTTTAAGGACTGATTTGTCTTATTTGTAGATGTTTCGTAAGTTATTTTGACAGTGTTTGGCTTTTTTTCATTAATTTGAGTTTTATTACAACATACGTTTGATATTTTATTCCCGATTTAAACACAGTTATTTAAACACATTTTATCCTGATTTTGTCACTGATCTATGAAGCATTTTTGACAAATCTTACCAACATTCTCAATAAATTGTAAAACATTTATGGGGCTTTTGACAGATTTTATTTATCTTTTTTAGGGATAGCTCTTTTACAAATGTACTTTTAACAGATTTTACCTTTGGTCTTTTCATTTGAAGCTTGATAAAAGGGGGTCTTTTTGGCATGACCATCAAAATAATAATAAAACATTTTATTTAATGGCACCTTTTATGACTTTCTAGGTTACCTTCAAATCACATCATATCAGTCATAACCCTAACTAACCCAACCAAGAACGCCTCAGATAATATCTACCCAATATATCGAATATCTACCTCCACCAAGGCCAATAATCCACTCTTCTATGATATGCAAATCTGCAAACACTAAATATATCTGGATTTATTTCAAAACTATTAGAGTGATGTCAAAAAGCGCCGGTGCTTCACTGAATCCTCACATCTCAGCTATTAAACCAGTTCTTGCTCTGTCCAATAAAACCCCTGTAACCGAGTGTTTTATTAAGTTTGTGTATCCCAGAGTATTACTGGTACCTGAATGTGGATTTTGATGTGGAGTAATCAGATTTCTTTTGCCACTACTTAACTTTACTGACATCTATTGAATTTTAGGCTGCATTGCTTTTAGTAGGCGAATTGCATCTCACCTCGTTAAGGAAAAAGAAAACTAATCTGTGGATTGGCCCTGTGATTCGGACCCGCTTTAGAATTGAATTAGTTCTTTCTTGGCCAATGCTACATCCTTCCACCAAGTCTCATGAAAATTGAGCTGCAAACAGACAAACAAACCACACTGAAACTAAAACCTCCTTGGTCGAGGTAACTACGGAAAAAATGCAAATAGGTACTTAGTAAAAAATATTATTTTTCAAATTTTACTTCCCAGAGGATTTGAAAAATAAGAATAAATCCAGTAGGTCGAGCTCTCACCGTTGTCCTTGGTGCCGCCGTCCTCGATGGTCATCTGCTCAGCCAGTTCAGACAGAGACTCGTCGATGGTCTGACTGGGACGCAGCGTTAACGACAGACGCTTCTTAATCCTCTTCATCTTCTCCATAGCAGCGCAGTGCACGGCCTGCGGAGCACACAAATACTCAATCAACAGGAATTCAGGTAGACAAATGAATACAAATTTCAGGTTTGTTGTTGTTGTTGTGTGTGCGCATGCACAGCATGGGAGATTACAGGAGCTCCCATAGAGTCAAAAAATATCTCAGCTCATGAATAACGTAAAGATGCTTTTAATCCAATATTCATTCACTCAGCAAATGCTTGAACAGCGCATGAATAAAGGATGAACAGCGCATGAATAAAGGATGAATATCGCAGACTTGAACACAGATGTTTTCACTTGCACACACACATTCACACATTTAAAGAGGGATAAATTAATGACCGCTAATTTAAGGAGGAGCGAGTCAGTTTGCACACACACACACACACACACACACACACACACACACACACACACACACACACGTCTGCCAGCACATGCCAGTGTTGTTCCAGACGAGTGTGTTCGTGTTGACGCAGCAGTCGGCCAGGTCACAGGAAACACCTTGCTCAATCTGCCTCAAACCCGTCCCTGTTCATTGTGTCGCAGTGTTAACGCCCCGCGGTTGTGTGCGAGCATGCGTGCATGCGTGTACGTGCGTGTGTGTGTGTGTGTGTGTGTGTGTGTGTGTGTGTGTGTGTGTGTGTGTGTGTGTGTGTGTGGAAGGGGCATGCTGATTGAGTGGAGGAAATGCAGTGAGGAAGGAGCAGCAGAAATGCCCCGCCCATCCCGCCTGACCCTCTGCAAAAAACAAGCTGACCCCTGCCGTCACCATCCCTTTCCCTCTCTTCGGGTCTCACTCTCTCTCTCTCTCAAGGTCGCTAGCTCCCCTCATACTCATGAGACACCATCTGTCTGCCTGCGCGCGCACACACACACACACACACACACACACACACCTCAGCAATTTGTCATTCGTGACGCTGCGTGGCGAGAATCACTTCATCGATCACTGTTGGCACTTGTGACCGCAAGCTCACACCAACACAACCACAAACTGTTCGTCTGCACACTAAAACACACGTAACGAATCTACAGACGGCTGTTTGTTTGTGTGTGTCCGCGTGTGTGGTTACATGACCTGAATTTCCTCAAAGCAGGCTGTACTTGGTCCAATTAAGGCTACATATAAACAGATACATCTAAAAAAAAAAAATATGTGGCTACCAGGAGAACTTTATATATGCTGGATATATCCCAGGCATCGACCACCGTACGACGCATGTTGTGTGCTGAAGCTGTAAACAACAGAGATCCTCCACTAGAGTGCAACATGTCCGTGAATGACCATTGCGGACTTTGCAGACTTCAGGCTTCCCCGATATTTGCGAGCATTGCCGCAACTGCTCATATCACTTTATCTACCTCGGCTGCTGCTGCCATCGTTTGAACTAGATTTAAAAACAAACGTCAGCGTCATCGCACCGGTTGCTGATTGGTCGGCCCGACACAGCGGCTGAGCAAACCTTCACGCAAACAAGGTTTCCAGACTACAATCAGAGCTGTTAGCTGTAGGTGGCCGGCGCCAGACTACAGTGTTGACTGTAAAAAAGTCAAGTCAGAGAAAGAAAAAAGAAAAAAAAGTTATTTTGGTTTAACTGGCCAAATATTTGTAGATTTCCCATCTTGTCTGAGTATGTTGTCTTATCAGCAGCACTTCTATGTGAGCCGGTAAATCTCGTAACATAGCAGGAGAAAATAAACTACAATCGGGAATACAAACAAAGAAAAACTAAAAAAAATTGAAAAGATGACCATCTCCCACGAGCACCAACATTCACTGAAAAGAGATTATCTGCTCAAAAACATGTTTCTTTTATTCATTACTTAACCATTCAACGTGTTTCAAAACATGTTTTCCACTCTTTGACTCTACAAAATGTGTGTGATGTGCCATCTTTTAACCCGTGTGTGTGATTAGCGCACTTTTGAAGAGGAAGTGTGTCACGCTGGCCCTGGTGGCCATATCGGCATGCAGATCAGATGACGGCACACACACACACACACCACACACACACACACACACACGCACACACGCACACACGCACACACACGCACACGCACACACACACACACACACACACACACAAAGCAATCACACAGTCCAGTAATGGGAAAAAAGCGAAGAAAATTCCACCTAACAAGGCTGCAAAATCAAGCTTGTAAAAATCACAATGCTTGAATAAAATGACTGCATTGGAAAACACTCTCACACACACACACACACACACACACACACACACACACACACACACACACACACACATTCTCTCCCTCATACACACACACTCACAGTATGTGAGATAAGCGCTCTTTGTCTCCCATACAGAGAAGTGTAACAGAGCCGGGTTTTATCTCCGCTGCAAACCAAAACAAAGAGACTCATGTGTGTGTGTGTGTGTGTGTGTGTGTGTGTGTGTGTGTGTGTATTGAAAGTACAACATCTGGCACATATGAATGATATGTGTGTGTGTGTTTGGGGGGGATTTTAACATGGAAAGGAACACAAACAATCTGCCAGCGATAGAGACATTGAAGGAGAACTGAGCCCTCCGACTCGCTTTCTTCCTTTTTCATCATCAGCATCTCCAAAAAAAAAAATCTCTTTTACACACACACACACACACACACACACACACACACACACACACACACACACACACACACACACACACACACACACGTTTTTTTGACCCACATTCCCGACATCCCCCATTCCTCTGCTGCCTCCTGGATGCCTCCCAAGTGCATCCATCCAGGGTAGTCTGGAGGAGGGGACATCAAAGGACGAGGAGGTGGGAGGGGGAGCAGGGGACAAGACCTAATTACCGGTCTAATTATTACACACACACACTCTGCACTAGTCCCACCTCCGTCCCTTGTCTTCCTCGCTTTTCTCACTCCTTCCTCTTCTTGTTTTTTCCCCCCTCTTCTTTTCCCCAACTCCAAAAATCGGAATGAGGTAATGAAATGGAAAATGTGGCTTTGCATTTCATGTCAGAGATGTGGGTGAAAGTGTGGATGTGAAGAGGAGGAGGAAGAGTAGGAGGAGATCGAAGAAGAAGAAGAAGAAGAAGAAGAAGAAGAAGAAGAAGAAGAAGAAGAGTGGGGAGAGAGAAGGAACAGGAGAGAAAGTGAGTTTATTTCAGTGAACGGAGCCATAATGGAGTCTTTGTGTTTGGTTAAGAGGCATGAAATCAGCCCAGTGACTGCAAGCATGTACAGTGCTGCTGAGAGGGACTCGGAGGGGGGGGGGGGGGGGGGGTCGGTCCGGCTTTACTTTCAGTAGCTACAGTTGGTGTTCATAACAGGTTTGGGATTTAAAAGCTTACTAACTTTGCAGGTGACCAATCAGGTGTGAGTGTTGCCCACATCCTGCTGGTCATAAAGTCTGTGTTCCCTTTGTAATTATACAATTTAATCAGTTGTAAAGTAACAGCTCTCCAAATCCAACCTCATCAAGCTGTGCTCCAAAAATATAATGGAGCTTATTCATGGCTGTTAACTATATGTTACCCAAACTGCCCTGGAAGCCTGGAGTTTAAAGGCGCTGACCACAGTGTCTCCGGCTCGAGTCTGACCGAGGGACCTCCTACACTTTTACTGTCATCTCTCCTTTCTGCTCTCCAATATATCCACAAAATACACACACGTTTCAGGCTTTCAGGTAAATGTGTCAGAACCTGTGATTTTCTGTGTTAATTGGGTGTTTAAACCACTAGAGGTAACAAACACCTCGTATTTAGCATTTATTTACAGTGCACCCAAACAGCTGAAAACTCAAAGAAGATTCATCGCATGACGTTGTAAGAGATGTAAGAAAAATATTGGTACACTTAAGTATTGCGATGTTATGTTTTGTGACACGTGACGAAATTGTGGCACTCGGTGGTTCCTTTTGTGTTGTGTAAAAACCATAGACTGTATATAAATATGGACGACATGACAGCTCACGAAGGTTGAAGCCAAAACATCGCAATCGCCCCCTGGTGGCTGGCTGCAGTACAGGTCATAAAGCGTTCTTCCTCCATGACAGGACATGAGCCAAACTAAAACATCAAAGTGCCCCTCAAATAAATTTCCCCCAAATCTGGTTTCTATCGTATTAAGTACTTCTTGATGTTGGTTCATATTTTGGCTTCATTTTTGTACAGTGGGAGGAAGTGGAAATACGAATTTCATCTTTACGTACAGTACAGCCCACGGTTTAAACCCCCGACTGCTGGATAGCAGCGTTGCTGTCCATCTTCAGCCATTTGACTCGTACTCTAACGTAAACAGAGCCAGGAAGTAGCGTTACCGCTAACTTTAGCATTAGCAAACCAAGTTGACTAGTAATGTTCCCACCAATAGCTAAATTCAACAGTAAAATTGCAATATGCCACTTTCCTTACAATATTGCAATACATCACAATCTATACAATCCTCACCGCTGTATTATGATACGTATTGTATCAGCAGATTTAATCCACAGCCCTGCTTGTTGTCCTCATTGTTGACACTGTTTGTTCCCTAATTCAATTGGCCATGACTGAATAAAAAAATAATATTAATAACAAAATAAAATCAGTGTTTGTTTTCGAATCCATAAAGAGTAAAAATAATTTCTTCCAGCTCTTTAGTTTTATTTTACTGTTGAAAGGAATTATAATCCTATTAAAACAATAATAATAATAAAATTCTGTTCTGATGTGCTAGAACAAGTTTTTATTATTATCAAAAGTGACTCTCATCATCTTATGTCAAAACCTTGCTATCCCTGTAATATACTCCACAATAGTTTGTAGAAGTGACAGAATCGGAGCAAAAACTAGAGGAAGCATGAAGAGAGGGAGAGTTGATGGGAAGGTTGAACAGTCGGCAGCACCGACGTCTTCTCCAAAGGAGAACAACAATTGACATTGTTAAAACCATTTCTCAAAATAGACCCTCTCATATGAGAATCACAACCGCTTTAAAATAGACAGAATCATCACTTTCCTTTTAGAGAGCGGGCATGAGGGAGCCGGGACCGAACCGAACCGGACCCGAAGGGAAAGTGATCCCACATGTCAAAAGAGATCTATTTATCAACTCCCGAGTTTTATTTGTGGTTCATTCCTTAAAGATTACAGAGTCATTTAGCGCCTTCAGGTTTGTGGGTCTGATCAGTATTTCCATTCATTTTTGGCTTGGATGTATTTTTCCTCCTCTTGTTAAAAATTAGGACCAATAACAGACTCACACACACCTGGAAAACACACAGACACACACACACACACACACACACACACACACACACACACACACACAGACCACCAAACTAAAAAAGCAGTTGCATCATCATCATCATGTAGCGTCCTTCATGGAGTGCGAGTTGCTGATTCACAACTATCGTGTGCCTGAGAACTTAGTCTGCTCTGTGTCTGGTGTGATTCAGCGTGAATGCTGGATTTAATATCTTCATCTCAACCTCACTGAAGCACAATATGTTCAATAATATCTTCTACCCGGAGTGATGCGTGTTGTCTGCAGTAGAAAGTATGAAAAATCATCAATATGTGTTTTACTGACAGTTCTGACTAATGATCAAACATAATACAGTGATGGGTTATTAAACCTGAAATACTGTGATACTTGTTGAATCGCAGCAGAGTGTTGCTGTAATGATTAGTTTCAGTCACTTTTTTGGAGCTGCACTTTGGATTTGTGTGTTTATGTTGGAGAGCGACGCTCCTGGCTCAGAGAAAACAAACCATGAGGCAGCGTAAATGCTGCTCTTAGAGGATAAACTTGAACAAATCCCACACAAAAAAAATCAAAACCAACAATAACTTTATCACACTATGTACCGCCTGTTCAGAAAAGCATCAATTACCTTTGTAACCAAAGTGGGATAGATTGTTCAAATCCATTTAAAAACACAGCACTGACCAACACAGTTACACCAGCCAACATGTTTCTACATTATCATGAAGGAACGTTACATAAAAGTATTTTTGTTTTCAGCCGATCTCCTTCTGTCAGAAACACTCACCAAAGCACCAAATGTGGATTATTCCCAAACAAATGCCCTGGATGTATTTGCTGTAAACGACAATAGCTTGTTGTTACTTTTAGTCTTGAAAAAAATTACAAAACTACACATTTCTGATGTGTACATACATTTTATAGGGCAGAATTAGCTCAGGTCTTTTGGGAGGGAAAAGTATTACACATTGACACATTGTTGGTTTTGGTCCTTTCATGCAATGTGTTGATAGAAACGTTGAGTAACATCACATTTATTCATTAACGTATCATGAAGGCAGCAGCGAGAACATTCATTTCTGCGTCATCTTCCAGCCTTCAGCTGAAACTAATATTAACTTCACTGTTCTCGATCTCATCTGACTGATCAAACATCCTCCATATCTTCACTATTATATAACAACGCACCGGTTTCACAACGTCGGTTTCATTTTAAAAAGTTGTGAAATAATTTAATTGTCAAGCGACTTCTAACTGCAAACTGACAGACTAGTTTCTCCCACGTTCACGGCCGCCTCGCTGCCCACGCGCAGCACAAATCACAGTTTTTCTATGAAAGATATTAATCAAAACAGTTCAAATGAAAAACTACACATCAGCCAAAAAGAGCTGGAAGGTGAAATCTGACCTCACACAGGTGCTCACTCATAATTTTCCCTCATTTACACGTCTGCTTTTAAGAGA